>NW_019942606.1:379055-390363 GCF_002910315.2 Salvelinus sp. IW2-2015 | reverse complement strand
CTACGAACGCTGCAGCGCCTTTCCCTCCTCGCCCCCCCCTTCGAGGCTAGTGACTTTCCTCCTTCGGCCCACCCCTCCTCCCTTACGAAGCTGCAGCCTTGCTTTCCCTCCTCGCTCCCCCGTTACGAACGCTGCAGGCTTTGCTTCCCTCCTCGCCCCCCCTCCTAACGAAGGCTGCAGCGCTTCCCCATCCGCCCCCCCTCCCCCCTACGAAGCGCTTTGCAGCTGTTTCCCTCCTCGCCCCCCCCACTACGAAGCGCAGGCCGCTTTCCCCTCCTCGCCCCCCCGCCCGCCCCCCCGACGAGGCTTTGCGAGCCTTGCTTCCCCTGCCTCGCCCCCCCCCCCTACGAGAGGCTTGCAGTGGCTTCCCTTCTCGCCCCCCCCCCCCTAACGAGGCTTGCAGCTCTTCCTCCTTCGCCTCCCCCCCTACGAGGCTGCAGCTTGCTTCCCTCCTCCCCCCCCCCCCTACGAAGGCCTTGCAGCGGCTTCCCTCCTCGCCCCCCCCACGAGGCTGCAGCTGCTCCCTCCTCCGCACTTCTCTCGGCCCACGCCTCAGTCCACGACAGCGGCCGAATCTCTTCCCTCCTCTCGCTTACTCCTACGCACGTCTTGCAAACCGGCGCCTATAAGTGCCAGCTGCTTCCACCAATCCATAAATCCGTCAGTCAACGATCTCTTCCTCCATGCTTTGCCGTTGCCCCTATCGAATTAGTCCCGTCTTCTCTCTCTCTGGACTGCGATCTGACCGATCCCAAATCACATGTCAATTCGACACACCGAACCTCAAAACCCTTGTCACCAAACCACGTTCCCTCATCTCCACTCTCCCCGTAGTGCACCACGCATTTGGCGTGATAACGATGTCACTGGATAGTAACATATAGGGAGCCATTTGATTAATGGTAAACAGGGTTGTGTCTAACTAACCAATGTCTGACATCCACTACCGTCGGGACCGACACCGCAACTGAACCATCGAACTCAGTATCAACAATCTTTGGAAAGCATTTTACAAAAATGTCACTGTGTCATGTCAAATAAAAGAAAATGGCTTTCCTTTTACGTATCAAGAAAGTGTGACAACTTCCGTCTCACAATAAAAAGGCAATTCACTGTCGACCTTCAGTCAGCCGTGCTGTTACCGACAGTATGTCCTGACTGTGGAAAACAGCTCTAAACCCCTAGGCTCAGTCTACCAAGTGACTTGGGGGCTGACAGTCCCAAATGGCACCCTATCCATTTATAGTGCACTACTTTGCACATTTCCCCAGTTACAGTTAAAGCACTTAGTAGTGCGAAACATTGACTAGGAGGTTTGTTTTTAAATCATTTTTAAAAATTGGTATATTTCCAGTTTAGCCAGGCGTCTAAATGATCCAGAGCTGGAACATGATCAGACTGAACGCCTGAAGAATTGAATTCAAATTGGAATTTTGGAATTGTGGATAATACGAATTGGAATTGAAATTCTTGAATTACCCAACATGCGAATTTCACTACGTTCTGTTATCTGCTACCAAGTTACTGTAACTAGTCCTCTAGTTCAACACTACTGCCTGTTAAGCTGTACGCATAGTTACTGTAACTAGTCCTCAGTTTACACTACTGTCTTTAGCTGTACATAGTTACAGTAACTAGGTCCTCTAGTTGCAAACTACTGTCTGTTAGCTGTACCATAGTTACAGGTTCTAGGTCCTCTAGTTCAACACTACGTCTGTTAGCTGTACCTATTAGTTACTGTAACTAGGTCCTCTTACGTAACCACTCACTGTCTGTTAGGCGATGTTACCAAGCTACAGGTGCTACTAGGTCCTCTAGTTCAACCACTACTGTCGTGTTGAGCGTCACCATAGGGTTACTGTAACTAGGTCTCTAGTTCAACACCTAACTGTCGTTTAGCTGTACCATACTTTACTGTACTAGCGGTCCTCTAAGTCTAACACTTACTGTCTGTTAGCTGTACATAGTTAACTGGAACTAGGTCCTCTTAAGTGCAGCAACACTACTGTCTGTTAGCTGTACATCATTTACAGTACCTCTTAGTCCTCTAGTCAAGCACCTACTGTCTTAGCTGTAACCATAGTTACTGTAACTAGGGTCCTCTAGTTCAAACATAACTGTCTGTTAGCTGTACCTAGTAACAGGTATCTAGGTCCTCTAGTCAACATGCTGTAGCTGTCTGCTAGCTTTAGTCAAACACTGTCTTTACTTACCATAGTTAACTGGTAAACTAGGTCTCTAGTTCAACTAGTGCGTAGCACCATATACTTAACTTCGTCCCTATTGCACTACTTACTGTCCCGGTGTTACCATAGTTACTGTACTGAGGTCTCTTACCTATTGTGTACCTAGTACTAACTACCGGTCCCACCTGTTAGCCTGTACCATAGTTACTAGTATCTAGTCCTCTAGTTCAACACTACTGTATGTTAGCTCGTACAATAGTTACAGGTACCTAGGTCCTCTAGTTCAACACTACTGTCTGTTAGCTGGACCAGTAGTTACAGTAACCTCTAGTGTTCACTTCGTCTTGACGTGTATTGACACATCTCAACATACTGTCTGTTAGCTGTACCATAGTTACTGTAAGCTAGGTCCTCTAGTTCAACACTACTGCGCCTGTTTAGCTGTACCATAGTTAGTAACTAGGTAACTCTAGCTTTCAACACTACTGCCTGTTAGCTGTACCATAAGTTACTGAACTAGGTCCCTAGTTCAAACTACTGTCTGTTAGCTGTACGCATAGTTACCAGTCCTCTAGGTCCTCTAGTTCAACACCTACTGTCTGTTAGCTGTACCAACTACGTAACTAGGTCTCTAGTTCCAACACTACTGCACTGTAGCTTACCATAGTTACTGTAACTAGCTCCTCAGTTTAACACTGCCTGTTAGCTTACCATATTACTGTAACTAGGTCCTCAGTTCAACACTACTGTCTTTAGCTGTACCATAGTTACAGCGTCCTGCTAGGTCCTCTAGTTCAACACTACTTCTGGTTAGCTGTACCCATAGTTACTCTAACTAGTCCTCTAGTTCAACCACTACTGTCTGTTACGGTTACCATAGTTACAGGTCCTCTAGGTCCTCTAGTTCAACACTACTGATCTGTTAGCGTACCATTAGGTACTTGTAACTAGTCCTCTAGTGCAACACTACTGTCGGTTAGCTGTACCATAGTTTACTGTAACTAGGTCCTCTAGTTCAACACTACTGTCTGTTAGCTGTACCATAGTTACTGTAACTAGTCCCTCTAGTTCAACACTACTGTCTGTTAGCCTGTACCATAGTTACAGTCCTCTGAGGGTCCTCTAGTTCAACCACTACTGTCTGTTAGCTGTTACCCATAGCTTACTGTAACTAGGTCCCTAGTTCAACACTTACGTTTTAGCTGTACATATACAGGTCCTACTAAGGTCCTCTAGTTCAACACTTACTGTTCTGTAGCTGTACCATAGTTACTGTAACTAGGTTCCTCGAGTTCAACACTACTGTCGGGTTAGCTTGACCATAGGTACTGTAACTATCTCTAGCTTCAACCACTACTACCGTTAGCTCTTACCATATTACAGGTCCTCTAGGTCCTCTAGTCCAACACTACTGTCTGTTAGCTTACCATAGGTTACTACTAAACTAGTCCTCTAGTTCAACACTACTGTCGTTAGCTGTACCATATTACAGTCCTCTAGTTCTCTAGTTCAACACGACTGTCTGTTAAGCTGACCATAGTTTATCGTAACTAGTTCCTCTAGGTCAACACTACTGCCTGTTACTCTACCATATATACAGTAACTAGGTCCTTCTAGTCAAACACTACTTTTCTGTTAGCTGTACCATAGTTCACTTAACTAGTCCTCTAGTTCAACACTACTGTCTGTTAGCTGTACCATAGTTACAGTCCTCTAGGTCCTCCTAGTTCAAACACTACTGATCGTGAGCTGTACCCATGCTACTGTAACCAGGAAGAGGTTGAACCAGAACCAGCAGACTGGTTGAGTATGAGAATAGGGAGTGTAAACTTCTATAAGAATACCCACCCACTGGAGAACCCCGTTGTTTGGTCACTTCCCCACCACCAGGAACTGGTCAACCCCACATCCACTTCTCCTATACTGTTCTCTCATCACATCCCCCGCCAGGAAACTGGGTCCAAATCCCCACATCCCACTCTTCCTACTGTTCTCTATCACATTCCCCGCCAAAGATTGGATCCAAAACCCCCCACATCCACTCTTTCCTACTGTTCTCTCATCCACACTTTCCCCGCCAGGAAACTGGGTCCAAAACCCCAAAATCCACTCTGCCTACTGTTCTCTCATCAACATTCCCCGACCAGGAACTGGTCCAATAATCCCCGACCATCCACTTCTTCCTGACTGTTCTCTCATCACATTCCCCGCCAGAAACTGGGTTTAATCCACACATCCACTCTTCTACTGGTCTTCTCATTCCTGCCAAGCTGGTTCTAATCCCCACATCCCACTCTTCCTACTGTTTCTCTCATTTGCCTGTCTCCACCTCCATTCCAAACTGTAGTCTTAGTGTAAAAACATGTTTTTTTTTTATATCCAAAAGTGTATGATTCGTTTGCTTGTTGGACCCAGTTCCTGGCGGGGAATGTGATGAGAGAACAGTAGGAAGAGTGGATGTGGGGTTTGGACCCAGTTCCTGGTGGGGAATGTGATGAGAGAACAGTAGGAAGAGTGGATGTGGGGTTTGGACCCAGTTCCTGGCGGGGAATGTGACCAACAACGGGTTCTCCACTGTATTCTTAGAAGTTTTACACTCCCTATTCTAATACTCAACCCAGTCTGCTGGTTCTGGTTCAACCTCTTCCTGGTTACCGTAGCTATGGTACAGCTAACAGACAGTAGTGTTGAACTAGAGGACCTAGTTACAGTAACTATGGTACAGATAACAGACAGTAGTGTTGAACTAGAGGACCTAGAGGACCTGTAACTATGGTACAGCTAACAGACAGTAGTGTTGAACTAGAGGACCTAGTTACAGTAACTATGGTACAGCTAACAGACAGTAGTGTTGAACTAGAGGACCTAGAGGACCTGTAACTATGGTACAGCTAACAGACAGTAGTGTTGAACTAGAGGACCTAGTTACTGTAACTATGGTACAGATAACAGACAGTAGTGTCAAATCCAATGTTAGGTAAATTCCAAGAATTCAATTCCCAATTCGATATTACCTCTAGTCAATGTTTGATACTAAGTGCTTTACTGTAACTGGGAAATGTGCAAAAGTAGTGCACTATAAATGGAATAGGGTGCCATTTGGGACTCAGCCCCAAGTCATTGTAACTGAGCCCAGGGAGTTTAGAGCTGCACCACAGTCAGAACAACGCTGGCTAACAGCACGGCTGACTAAAGGTCACAGTGAATTGCCTTTTTATTGTGGAAAACGGAAGTTGTCACACCTTTTACTTGATACGTAAAAAGAAAGACATTTTCTTATTAGAATTAGCAGTGACATTTTTGGGGTCTAAATGCTTCAAGTGTTTAATACTGTTCGTGGTTCAGTGGGTGTCGGCGGTTCAGTGTAAATTCACTTGGTGTTAGAAACCATGTATCATTTCAAATGGCTCCCTATTTCCTATACAGTGACCAGCCCAAAGGTAGTGCACTACCAAGGGAATAGGGAACCGTTTGGGACACGAGGCTTGAATTGAATGTATTTGGCCGTCAGTCATCCAGAGAGAGAGAGAGAGGGAGGGACTACATTCATTGGCAAAAACAGGGAAATCCCCCCTCCTTCTTCTCTGTGCGGACGACGCGTACAGATTAAACATGGGTTAAAAGCGGACTAAAGATGCGGTAGCACTCAGAATGGCAGCGGGAGCATGACGCCTTGCAGCTATGTCACGTAGGGGGTCCGGGGGGCGAAGGCATAGGGGCGGGAAGCAGCTGCATGGCTCAGTGAGTAGGGGGGGGGCGTAGGTGAGAGTGGTGAATGGTCATAGTCTGCACAGCTTCGTAGGGGGGACATGGGTCAAGAGGAGGAAGCAGTCTGACGCTTCGTATGGAGGAGGGGTCAGTACTGGAGTCGCCGAAAGCAGCTGCAAGCTTCTGTTAGGGGGAGGGAGATCGAGGAGAGTGGATCCTATAGCAGCTGCAAGGTCGCGCTATACGTAGAAGGACAGGGAGGTGGGGCTCGAGAGCATGGTGTAAGCTAGTCTGCAGTTACTAACGGCCCCGGGCTGACGACTCAACTGTATGCTTATTCAGAGGGGAGGGTGGTTCGTGAGGACGATGAGATCAAGACAGCTGGATTTACGTAGGGTGGCGCGGGCCGAGGAGGGAAGCAGCTGCAAGCTTCGTAGGGGGGCGCGCGAGGAGGGAAGCAGCTGCAGCTTCGTACGGGGGGCTGAGGGAGGCGGCAGCGAGTTGGGCCAGTAAGCGGGAGCAGCACGCTGCACGAGGTCCATTACGTCGATGGTATAACACCGAGTCACAACGTGGGAGGCGTCACAGGAACGTGGAACAAGCGACAGCGTCGCTCAGCTCTCGAAAGGGGGAATGGGTGATCGAAGGAGTGGAGACATGACACGCGTCCATAGCGCACTTTAAGTAATACGTCAAGGGGGGCGGGCGAGGAGGGAAGCTCCAACGCCTCAGCTCGGCAGCTCTCATCGTAGGCTGGGAGGGCCTCGGGTCTGTGGTTTAGAAGTTGGGCCAGAGGAGCGGGGAAAGTCACTAGGACTCTCATATGATATCGCTTACGGGTTGCAGGCGAGGCCGATTCATTGGAGGGACGCAAAAAGCCGATAGAATAATCGAGGAAACGATTCTTATATAATATATTTTGGGTAACATAACAATTAACAACAAATACTGGGAAGATACATGAAACACTTTTATTTTTAACTAATTATACATACATAAATAATCATCTAATTTAGTCGAAATAATATAATGAACATGCTCAATTGTGGTTTAAAATAATGCAGAAAAACTGTGTTGGAGGAGAAAAGTAAAAGGCAATAATGTGGTAAAAGAATGCTACGTTAAAGGTTGTCTTGTCCAGAACATGAAGAAAATTAAAGGGGTGGTTCTTTTTAACATGAGTCTGTCAATATTTCCAGTTCTTCGAATATTCTCAGTTAAGAAGCTTTATAAGTTGTAGTTATTATAGGGGAAGTTTTGGACTGGCGTCGGACTATGTTCTTTCTATGGATACCATTTGTAATTTTCATATCTGTTGGGGACTATTGGATGTTCCTTATAGGCATTAGTATTGCCATAATCTCAGGAGTTGATGAGGCTTGAGTCAATAACAGCGCTTGTGCTTTCAAGGGCATTTGCTAAAGTGCTGGCCAAACATTTCGAGCACAAACATTTATTCTTTCAGTGGGAATATACTGGGGAACCGTTCGTATTTTATCTGAAACGGGGTGGCAACTAAAGTTAACATGATTTCTTCTCTAAATTTGCAGGGTTTTAAAAATTATATATACCTTCTGTTGGGATTGATTTTTAAGAAAGGCGTTGGATGTTTGGTTAGGTACATTTGGTGCAACGATTGTTACTTTTTTCGGCGAAGTGGCCTTTTTTGTTTAAAAATCATCACCGTTTGTTGAAAGTAGGCTGTGATTCGGGAGGGATAAAATTAACAGGCGACCGTTGCTTTTGATTATATGCAACGCGGAAAGGCTAGTTAACTAGTAATTCAGTCAACCATGTGTAGTTACTAGTGATTATGTGGAAGATTTGAGTTGGTTTTTTATAAGGTGAAGTTTAAATTGCTAGTAGCCAACTACCTTGGCTGCTTGCAGCACAAGGTCATATTTGATGCTGCACTCGCAGGTAACAGGTGGTAGCCATGCACGAGTCTCCTCGTGGATTGGCAATATATCGGTCCATAATCGGTCATCCAATAAAGGTCAAATTACCGATTGTTTTATGAAATTCAGAAATGGGCCAACCTTAGGTCTCAACTTCGCCTGTGAATTGGGGTCTGGACTTTCTGAGGGCCGCCGCAGGTGGTGAAGGGTAGGAAACAACATCTCATTCACTGATCTCAACACTGGGGCCGAAGGGTGCGTTGCAGCCCTCTCGTACTCTCCGTTCACCCTGATGGTGGCCATGCATGAATGCAAAGAATAAATGGGCGTTCCCATAGAATCTGGTTGAGAATGAAAAACAGGGTGAACAAAAACAGCAGCAGACAGGTAAGGAAAAGACAAAATAGGTTTTTGATTCTGTTTTACTTGTAATGGGGACATGAGCGTAAATGCGAACAAAAATAACTTTTGGTCAGTATGGTGAGTGTGTGTGTTAAACGCATTATTTAACTAGGCAAGTGCAGTTAAGAATAATTCTTATTTATAATGACAGCTACGGGCACGGTGTTGTTCAGGGGCAGAAGGCACTTATTTTACCATTGTCAGCTCGGGGATTTGAATCCAGCAACTTTCGTAGCTGGCCCAAACACTGCTAACCACTAGGGCTATACCTGCCGCCCCCTCTAACCACTAGGGCTGCTGCCTCTCCCCTCTAACGCACTAGGCTACTGCGCGCCTCGCCGGTAGATGTTAGATGACGGAGTCTATATGCTTTTAAACAATTCACCACATCGAAGCTAAATGTTCAATCTATTTGTTAATTTTAATTTGAGCTGCACTGAATGATAAATGATCACCTGGTTGCACAAGTAACAAATACTCACCTATAAATAGGGAAACACTAACTGTGGGCTGGCTGTCTCTTCTTTTTTGCTATTGGCTGGGTACAGCAGGTTTCCCTAGTACTATCTGACCAAGGGTACAGAGTTATTCCAATGGAGCGCTGTTAACAAGGCATTTATGTATTATTCGTGAATAAATAACGGCTATTGAACCATTCAGCATCCAGGGATCCAAATACCGTTTTTAATAATAGACGTAACTAGTAAAATGGCAGACCAAATGGCCCCGTCCTTCATAGCACAGAAGAAGCTAGGGGAGGAGAAGAGATGGAGGGATCATAACAAGGATATGGTTATAGGAACATTGCAACTAGGCAATACAAACTAAACAGGACAAATTTCTAAGAAAAACTTTGTTTAAACACCAAAATGGGTGGATGTGCTCATATAATAAAAATACACAATGGATGAAGGAGGAAGAGGAAGATTCCAGAACTCACACATTATGGGAGAGCATTTTTGGAGGGGAAAGACGATATCACCTGCAAAAAAGGGTGTTTCCTGAAGTGATAAGAGGATATGAAAGTTGAGCTTGAATAACCGCTGATCACAAGAGATGTGTGAGTGGGGCTCAACAGAATAAATTGACGCGTGGGAGGAAGTCACAAGCGTTTCCTTTCGCCTGTCAATGAGGGAGAGAAGTCAGGGCTTGCTTGTCCATGTTCCCAAGGAGACCCATAAAATGTTATTTTGTCACAAAACAGACGAGGAATAACAGACACGGTGCTCGCTTGAAACAGTTAAAATCAAAACGACCTCTTTAGTGAATAATAAACACGGTTCCTTCTGACAGCTGCGAAAAATGTATTCTTTTATTCTGCAATATGAAGCAGCAGAATTACGTCCTCTTATGCTGACAGTGAGATTGTGTCACAGCACTGTCTTGTCAGGATATGAGACAGGGCCTATCGAAGGTAGTAGTCGCAGTTTCATGTTGAGGTTCAGAGAGAGCGAGGGAGTAAGCAGAGAGAGCAAGAGGAGACAGCGGGGGCTATCTGAGGGGAGTTAAGTCCAGTTTCAATGTTGCGGTTCGAGAGAGAGACGAGAGATGAAGAGAGAGGGACAGGAGAGAGATGAGAGACAGACAGACCAGGCAGAGATTGAGAGGGGACAGGAGAGATGATGGAGACAGACAGACAGACAAGAGATGAGAGGATGAGGGACAGAAGAGAGAGAAGGCTGGGATCAATGCCGTTGAAACGCCGTTGACAACGGCAGGCCTTGTTGGTCATGTTCTGGCGTCCGTGGAGATGGCCGATTTCACTGTAAAAGACGCTGGCGCGTGTCGGGCTTCAGATCAGAAATCGCCTTAAAAATTCAAATAAAGAACACAATAGCTTATTCTGCGGTCGATTCAGATTGAATCCTAGATCTCTGAGGAGGAGTGGGAGTTCCTCCGTAATAAACTGAAACGGTACTCTGTTGTCCTCTGGAGCGCTCGTGTGCGTATGACGACTCAACTCCCAATAAGATCTGATTTAACTAACAATCAGATCCGGTTGGAGGGAAACGTGTTGTTGGAACACTGATGACCTGTACGACTATGGAAAATTACTGTTTTATCGCCTGTCGGGAACTTAACAAATTGATGTATTATAGATGTATTTAGAATGTGTTATCTGAATGGTATTTAGAAATATTTTAATGTGTTTTTAAATGTATTCTTTTTACGCGTGCTGTATTATTGGTCCATCTGTGGTGGGAAGGTGGCCCGAGCTGCAGGGGTGTTTGTCAGAACCAACGGTGCTTTCTCAAGAAGCGTGTTTGTGTCGAAGGTTTGGGCCACAAAACTATACTGAACAAAAAATATAAACGGGAACAATTTAAACGATTTTGCTGGGAGTTAGTTATATAATGAATGTCAATTATTAATAAATGAGGCCCCTAAATCTATGGATTTCATTTGAATGGGTGTGGGCATGGGTGCAGCATTGGTTGGGCTTGGGAGGGATAAGGCCACCCTGGGAATCAGGCCAATGACATAGAGTGAGTTTTTCTCCCAAAAAAGGGTTTTTAATTACGCTGAAATAACCCTCATGTTCATCACTGTTGGGGGGTTCAGAATGTACGCAGTGAATGAAGACGGATGTGGAGGTCCTGGGCTGGCGTGGATACACATGGTCTGCGGTTGTAAGGCGGTTGGACGTACTCTGCCAATTATCGTAAACAAGTTGGAGGAGCTTATGGTAGAAAATTAAACATTACTTCTCTGGCTAAACTCTGGTGACAATTCTGCGTCAGCCATGCATTTACACGCTCCCGTCGAAAATGTTGAGACTCTGTGAATGTGTGTTCTGTGACAAAAACTGCAGATTTGAGTGGTCTGTTCCCAAGCACAGTCACTTTGTAATGATCTGCTGTTTAATCAGCTTCTGTATATGCAACCTGTCGGTGATTAATTATCTTGGCAAAAAGATGAATGATCCACTAACAGGGATGTAAACAAATTTGTGCACAAAAACATTTTAGAGAAATTGGGTTTTCTTGTGCGTAATGGAAGCATCTTCTGGGATCTTCTTTCAGCTCAATGAAACAGGACCACATTAATGTTGCGTTTTATGATTTTAAGTTAGTATAATATGCACTATTGGAAGTGAGCAATCTACACGAACAC
>NW_019942606.1:372230-374009 GCF_002910315.2 Salvelinus sp. IW2-2015 | reverse complement strand
TAACTTCTTAACAGAACAATTCCTTTGACCCTCATGGCTTTGGTTTTTTGTTAACTGTAACTGTGTGACCTTATAGACAGGTGTGTGCCTTTCCAAATCATGTCCAATCAATTGAATTTACCACAGGTGGACTCCAACCAAGTTGTAGAAACATTTCAAGGATGATCAATGGAAACAGGATGCACTTGAATACTTATGTAAGGTATTTCTGTTTTTAAGTTTGAATACATTTWGTGAAKATTTTGAAACSTTTCTTRGCTTTGTCATTATYGGGTATTGTGTGTAGATTGAGGAAAACATTTATTTGAATCCATTTTAGAATAGGGCTGTAACGTAACAAAATGTGGAAAAGGTCAAAGGGTTTGAACGCTTTCCCGAATGCACTGTATGTATAGGGGTAAGTTGTCTCGGCAACAGGATATAAGATAGAGTCAGTATAAATGTATCTGCATATTATGTGTGAGTGAGAAAATGGAGTTTGTGAGTGTGTAGGGCCGTGTGAATGTGCAGAGAGACAGTGCAAATACTGAAAAAAGAGGGGAGGAACCTTGAACCTTAACCTCCAATACTGTTGAGAAAGAGACGAGCAGAAAGACACATTGAGAAGTGCACACTTCAGGAGAAAAGAGAAATTGTGGACATAACCGTAGAGTCATTCATGTCTGTCTCTCTCTGGCTCTATTCCAGACACTTAAAAGACACACCCTATCCCCGCAGCCCTCAAATTAAGTGGACATTTCTGATGACGTTTGACGAGTATAGACTTGCAGGGCTAGGGAGGAAGGAGTGATTTTTTTTTTTAACGTGGACCACCTTTGGCCGGAAATTCGTCACTCGTTCATCCCGCGATTATTGTGTTTTCGTCCACCAGTAGCTTGTGGTGGCTTTACATGCGTTAGTCAATTATGAGTGCAATTATGAGTGCATTAACTTAATAATTATTAATATATGCCTACTGTATGATAGCTAGCAAATTCATTAGCTAGCTAATGTTAGCCAGCCTGGCTGGAACTTCTAAAGGACAATGTTTTATTTCTACAATTTCCAAAATATAACCAAACAATAACATATATTTACTTTTTTACATAGTAGTAACATTTCTAACTTATTTGCATTCATTTTTACTTGTATGTTGACTTCTCCATGTTGAGGTTTTACGTTCCGGCTGACTTAGTGGATGTATAATCATTGCGAATTGAATTATGGGTAGTTTCAGGCATCGGCGTGAACATAATTGTACACTAGCAAACTCGATCAAAAACGAGGGCTTGAGGGGCTTACGTTTCAAACGGGGATACCCCCAAGGGCATAAGGCGAGAGTAATTGGACGAGGGTGTGTCTTTTTAAGTGTTTGAAATGTAGCTTTTCTCGCTCTCGCTTTCTCGCGTTCATTCAATTTGCTTTATTGGCATGACGCATCAATGTACATATTGCCAAAGCTTACGTTGGATATTTACAATATGAAAATAATAAGAATCAAAATTGTCAACGGGACAACAGTAACAACAATAACCAAGAGTCAAAATAACCATACATTGAACAATAACAATAAACATACAGTAGAGGACATGTGCAGGTTGATTGGTCTGTCAGACACTGTCCCTCAACTTATGGCAGGCAGCAATGTAGTGCGCTGCCAACCCACAGCTCTCTGCGTTCTCCCTCGACAGGACGGGTAGCCTACTCATTAGAGAGGTCTTTGAAACCTTGAATAAGGGTTTCAAATTTGGAGAGATGATATTCTCTAATTGTTTTATATATTTTTTACATTTTGTCAGG
>NW_019942606.1:357842-367903 GCF_002910315.2 Salvelinus sp. IW2-2015 | reverse complement strand
GCAGAGAGAGATCCTCTAAGGCCCTAGAGGGTTACGGTAAAGTCTAGATTGTCTTTATTACAAGAACAATAGTCATTTCTCACCCTCTCTCCCTACCCTGTTACACACCCTCTCCCCTATCCTCTTCCCACACCCCCTCTCTCCTATCCTCTTCCACACCCCCTTCTCCTACCCTCTTCCACACCCCTCTCTCATACGCTCTTCCACCCCTTCTCCACCCCTCTCCACACCTCTCTCTCTCCACCCGCTCTTACACACCCCCTCTCTCCTACCCTCTTAACACAGCCCCTCTCCCCCCCACCAACTTTCCACATCCCTCTCTCCTATCCTCTCCCACACCCCCTCTCTCCTACCCTCTTTCCACACCCCTCTCTCCTATCTCTTCCCAACCCCCTCTCCCCCCACCAACTTCCACGTCCCTCTCCTCTCCCATACCCCCTCTCTCCTACCCTCTTACACACCCCTCTCTCCTACCTCTTACACACCCCCTCTCCCCCCCACCACTTCCACATCCCCTCTCCTCTTCCACCCCCCTCTCTTCCTCTTCCCACACCCCCTTTCTCCTACCCCTCTTCCCACACCCCCTCTCTTCCTACCCTCTTCCCACACCCCTCTCTCCTACCAACTTCCACACCCCCTCTCTCCTACCCTCTTCCACACCAACTTCCACACCCCCTCTCCCCCCCATCAACTTCAAAACCCCCTCTCTCCTACCCTCTTCCACACCCCTCCCCCCACATCAACTTCCAAACCCCTCTCTCCTATCCTTTCCTAAGACCCCTCTCTCTATCTCTTCCAATACCCCCTCTCCTATCCTCTTCCAAACCCCCCCTCTCACCCTCTCCAGCAGGCTCATCTCCTGAAGTGTGTGGCTGACTTGCCAGTCTCTGGAGGGTGTGGGTCAGGTCATAGTCAGTGCAGAAGTAGAATCCATCTGTAGTCAGCACGTTTTGTAATCATGGACAGGAATGTCTTGTTGTCTTTGGTCTGGGAGAGGGAGGGGAGAAAATTGATTTTAGCTGGCTGGGCACCAATCATGACAGTGCAGTTTTGTGTAGTAGGAGTTGTTGTGTGAATGTGGAGAGGCTGTTAAAGCCAGGGACTTTTCATATGAAATTAAACAGTAAATCTTACTAGGTGACCAATAAACATTTATTTTATTTAACCGGGTAAGCCAGTTAAGAACAAACTCTTATTACAATGACGGCCAAACTCAAACGACGCTGGGCAATGCGCACCGCCCTATAGGACTCCCAAATCATGGCCGGTTGCGATACAGCCTGGAATCGAACCAGGGTCTTAGTGACGCCTCCAGCACTGAGATGCAGTGCCTTGTGCGACTCAGGCCAAAATGAAATACATCTGAATCAGATTGACAGCAACAGATGTTCTGAAGTAGTATTACAGCTTCAACTGACTCCAGTGGTTTCAAAAACAGATGAAATCATCTCTTACATATTACAATAGCCCTCTGAGTCAATGGTTTCATTCTAAACCTTGTCCACTTACCTCCCTCCCAGAGTACTGCACAGAGGTCGGGGTGCACAACCTCTCTGCGTCCCAAAGCAGCATCCCCTTATGATGCATTTTGAGAGAGCGACATGCAGCAGGGCAGAATTAGGCCAATATCCACTAATAATAAAAACTCAAAAGAGCATTAAGTTTTGGAAACATCTAAAATACAGTGACCCCGTCTCATATCATTACCAAGCCCTGCAATGCCAAGAGCTGAGCAAAGAAAAGAGTCCCCTATCCAGCTGGTCCTGGGCTAGTTCACAAACCTGTTCTACTAACACACTAAGCCTAGGACCAGAACATCCAATCAATCAGGATAAACCAAATTACAACACAGTCAAAATAAAACTATATGGCTTATTGGGAAACACAAGCACAACACAAAGCAAAATGCAGTGCTATCTGGCCCAAATCGACAGTACACCGTGGCTAATATTTGACCATGGTTACTGATCAAAACCTTAGAAAAACCTTGACAAAGTACAGGCTCAGTGAGCACAGCCTTGCCATTGAAAGGGTAGACACAGGAAAACCTGCTCCCTGTAGAGGAAAGGCTGTGCAACCACTGCACAAAGCAGAACCTGAGACGGAGCTGGCATTTGGAGGTTGTGCACCCCGACCTCTGTGCAGTAAACTCTGGGAGGGAGGTGAAGTGGACAAGGTTTAGAATGAAACACATTGACTCAGAGGGCTATTGTAATATGTAAGAGATGATTTCATCTGTTTTTGAAACCACTGGAGTCAGTTGAAGCTGTAATACTACTTCAGAACATCTGTTGCTGTCAATCTGATTCAGATGTATTTCATTTTGGGCTCCTGAGTGGCGCAGCGGTCCAAGGCACTGCATCTCAGTGCTGGAGGCGTCACTACAGACCCTGGTTCGATTCCAGGCTGTATCGCAACCGGCCATGATTTGGGAGTCCTATAGGGCGGTGCGCAWTTGGCCCAGCGTCGTTTGAGTTTGGCCGTCATTGTAAATAAGAGTTTGTTCTTAACTGACTTACCCGGTTAAATAAAAATAAATGTTTATTGGTCACCTAGTAAGATTTACTGTTTAATTTCATATGAAAAGTCCCTGGRTTTAACAGCCTCTCACATTTCACACACAACTCCTACTACAAAACTGCACTGTCATGATTGGTGCCCAGCCAGCTAAAATCAATTTTCTCCCCTCCCTCTCTCCAGACACAAGACAACAAGACATTCCTGTCCATGATTAACAACGTGCTGACTACAGATGGATTCTACTTCTGCACTGACTATGACCTGACCCACAGCCTCCAGAGACTGGCCAACGTCAGCCACGACTTCCAGGAGATGAGCCTGCTGGAGAGGGTGAGATGGGAGGTTTGGAAGAGGATAGGAGAGAGGGGGTTTATTGTTTATTTATTATTCCTGCCATTCATGTAAACCACACTAGTCACCTTGCCCTCGTAAACAGAGTGATGGAGGTAAGATCATGTATAGGGGGAAGGGAACAGGAGTTGATGGAGGTAGATATGTATAGGGGGAAGGGAACAGGGAATACTGGTGATGGAGAGTAGATCTGTATAGGGGGAAGGGAACAGGAAGTGATGGGGTGATCTGTAAGGGGGAGGAAAGGAAGTGATGGAGATAGATTCTGTATAGGGGGAAGGGAATAGGAGTGATGGAGGTAGATCTGTAATAGGGGAAGGGAACAAGGAAGGTGAGGAGGATAAGATCTGTTAGCCGGGAAGGGCAACAGGAGTGAATGGAAGGTAAAGATCTGTATAAGGGGGAAGGGAAGGAGTGATGGAGGTAAGAGTTGTAGAGGGGAAGGGACAGGAGTGATGAGAGGTACGAATATGTATAGGGGGAAGGGAAGGAGTGATGGAGGTAGATCTGTATAGGGGAGGGACAGGAGTGATGGAAGGTAGATCTGTATAGGGGGAAAGGGAAAGAGGAACTGGAGTGATGGAGGTAGAATCTGTATAGGGGGATAGGGACAAGGAGTGATGGAGGTAGATATGTATAGGGGAAGGGAACAGGGATCTGGAGTGATGGAGGGTAGATATGTATAGGGGGAAAGGGAACAGGAGTGATGGAGTAGATATGTATAGAGGCGGAAAGGGACAGGGATATCTGGGAGTGATGGAGGTAGATATGTAATAAGGGGGAAGGGAACAGGGATACTGGAGTGATGGAGTAGATATGTATAGGGCGGAAGTTGGAAACAGGAGTGATGAGAGGTAGATGCAGTGCTATTCGGGAAGTTTCAAGACCCTATAAGACCATTATATCTCAAATTTATTATCGTTACAGCCTTAATTCATAAAATGAATTTACATTGTATTTTTCCCTCAATAGTAGCAACCAATCGCCAATAAAATGAAAGCACATTTTTATTTTATAAACAACAACACAAATATGACATGTTACTTTCAGAACCTTTAACTTCAGTCTTTTTTGTGAGAACCTTGGAGCAGATTACACAGCATCGAGTCTTCATTGGGTAATGGAGAACATACAAGACGTTCGGCGCAGCCTGTATTTGGGGAGTTTCTTCCATTCTTCTTCTGCAGATCCCTCTGCAAAGCTCTGATCAAAGTTGGATGGGGAGTGTCACTGCAGAGGATTGGTTGTCTATTGTTCAGTCTCTCCAAGTTGATAGATAATTTTTGGGGGGGGTGTACACTCGGCCTACTGGGGGCCAACTCAAGGAAATTCAGACCTAGCATTGTCTTGGCTGTGTGCTTAGGAGTCGTTGTCCTGTTGGAAGGTGAACCTTCGCGCCAGTGTCTGAGGTCCTGAGCCTTCTGGAGCAGGTTTTATCAAGGATCTGTTGTAATTGCTCTGTTCACTTTCTCTCGATCCTGACTGTTCCAGTCCTGTGTGAAAAACATCCCAAAGATGATTGCTGCACAGACATGTTCAGCGTGGGATAGTGCAGTTTTCCTCAAGACTGTTGATGCATTGGTACATTCAACGCCAAAGGTTAGAATCTGTGGATTTAATCAACGGACCAGGAGAAATACTATAGCACACGTTGTCGTTTTGTCGTATGAGTAGTCTTGTTGGGGTAGATGGTGGCCATACGCATCCAGTGAAGTGCTGTCATGTCAGACTCTTTTTGAGAAGCGCGCTTTTCGTCTGCGCTAATAACTAGTTAGACTAAGAAAGTTGAGCAGGGGCTGATTGTGGAAGTGTGCATCGATGGTCAAAATGTCCATTCTTGGCTACTGTTCTACCTTCTCTTACCTGATTTGACTCCATCATAGGTACTTGGTCAACTCTTGACAGCAAGGCCTTCTACTGAGCACCCGAATTGCCTCAGATTTGTCTAGAGGCTGCCGCTCTAGGAGAGTCATTGTGGTTCCAAACTTCTTCATTTATTAAGATGTTTGCGCTGGCTCCTATGGTCTTTTCGCGGAACTCTAAATGCACATAAAGTTGTCGTTTATGTGTACACTACAATCTCTCTCTTCATCATGCAATCTCGTCGCTCTTCGAATATATCATCCTGCTTCTTCAAACGTCTTCTACCAGACTAATCTTCTCTGACTCCATCTGCGCTTTGTCTTCTTGGTTGATTGACTGTGGTGTGACTTCATGCCGGTATACACTTGTGTGTGCCTCTCTTCCATCATACTCAATGTTCACATTTCACATTTCGAATTTCCTCTACCAACGGTGGATACAATCCAAGATTGCTTGAAACATATTCATAAGGATAGATACACACTGCGATACCGGTCATTGTCCTGAAAATATTTAGTGGTAGGTAATATTCTGTTTATCTAAGAGTGTTGAAAGTAACAGTTTGTTTAGTGTGAAAATTTTGAACGTATGTAGACTATTGCTTTGTCTGATAGGGTATTGATGTGTAGAATTGAAGGAAACAATTTATTTGAATCCATTTTGAATAGGGCTGTCAGAACGTACAAGATGTGGAAAGGTCAAGGGTTTGAACGCTGTCCCACCGCGAATGCAGCTCTGTAGTTGGTATGTATGGTAAGGGTGTAATGTTGCTGCGGTCAATCGAGGAATGTCATGTGCTAAGATAGGTTGGCGTCAGCTATAAAATGTGACATTGCATATCTATGGCAGATGTTATGTGGAGTGTGTAGAAGAATTAGGGTTGTTGTGAGTGGTGTGATGGTGTGCTTTAGGGTGTGAGGAATGATGACAGATTAGTGTGGACAAATTGACCAGAGGGCTGGCACTGTGGACCACAGTATGCCAAGCCTTTAACATATCACAATCACATAGATAATACGTACGAGAAAGTACATACAGGAATGTAGGTAGCAGAGGGGACAGAGTGAGCAGTGGCACTATGCTTCAGAGAAGAGAAGGATCGTATTTGGGAGCCAACACGTAGAGAGTCATTCATGATCTGTCTCTCTCTGAGATCTATTAACGGAGGACCTCTGAAAAGACACACCCTACATCCGCGCAAGCCTCAAACTATAAAGTGAGACATTTCTGATTAGACAGTCTCATAGAAGCAGTTATAAAGACTCTGACTAATGAGGGCTAGAGGAGGAAGGATGCTGATATTTTTTTTATTAACGTAGGACCGAGCTTTGTGGCCGGAAATTCGTTTCAAATCGATAATACTATACAACCCGCGATATGTTCAAACTTGTGTTTTTTATCGTCCACCAGTAGTTGTAGGTCGAGTTTACATGCGTATTATGTCACGTTAATTATGGGCTCGCATGAATTATTGAAGTCGCATTACTACTTTAAATAATTATTAATATATGCCTACTGTATATAGCTAGCAAATTAATTAAGCTAGGCTTAATGTTAGTGCAAGCCTGCATGGCTGGAGATATCTAAGGAAAAATAGTGAGAGGTTTCACTATCGCTATGTTCAAATTCCAAGAGCAATAAATATACTCTCTAATTTTAATTACATAGTCAGTAACATATTCTACTTATATTGCATTCATCCTTTATACATTGTATGTTGACTTACTCATGCGTTAGATGGGTTATTACGGTCAGAACGTAGCTTAGTGTATGTATATAATACATTGCGAATGTCGAATATTATGGGTAGTTTCAGGCATCGGAGTGAACCATAATTGTCCACTAGCAACTCGATTGGGACTTGAGGCGGCTTACGCTATATCTAGGATCCGGGGATACCGCAGAGAGATAGGAAGACGATAGAGTAAACATTAGAGCACCCAGAGGGTGGTGATGTCTTTTTAAGTGTTAGAAATGTAGAATGTTTACTCACTCGATGCTCGGGCTTCGACGTTCAGTGTCAAATGAATGTGAAGGTATTTATGTAGAGATGACTCGCATCGCACGCAGAAATAAGATAATGGTCCAATATTGACACAAGATAACGGTGAAGTGAAGAATATATTATACAGAATAGTAGGCAGGGAAATGAATAAGAATCAGTAAATAGTGGGTCAGAAGGGCACAACACATGACTCAAACTATAGATTCCAGAGAGTTCAAAATACATAACATTGAACAATAACAATAAACATACAGTGTATGTATATTGTGGTCAGGTGATTGTGTCTGTCATGTACGTTCTTGTCTCTTCAGGAGCTTATGGAGGAAGGAGATGGGGTTAGCTGCGCTGGCAACTGCACAGCTTCGTCGCGCGGTATCATACCCTCGAACAAGGACGGGTAAGGTCTCGGTCGCTACTCATTATGATTCGAGCGTTCTGTATGACGACCTTGAGCAGGGTGTTAAGAAGATGTGGGAGAGATTGATGGTGTGCTTCTAATTGCTTTTTTGAGAGTGATTGTTTCTATAAGCTATTTTGTACGGATATATGCAGACTCCAGGTCTTGTTATCAGCACTCAATCATGGCTCGCCAAGATTGGGTGGACACATACAGCCTTTTACTCTACAGGGAGACAGGTTTCCTGTGTACACTGCTTTACAAACTGGCAGGCTGTGCTACTGAGCCGTTACTTTGTCATAAGTTTTTCTTAGGTTATTTGATCCGTAACGCATGTCAGCACATATTATCCACACGCGTGTACTGCTCGTTTATCGGGCGTGAACACTGCATTTTCTCTTGTGTTTGGTGCTTGTGTTTCCCATTAAGCCCATATGTTTTATTTTTTGTGACTGTTGTTGGGTATTTAGGATTCCTTGGAAGTTTGATGGGATTGTTTGTTTATTTTTCATGGTTTCCCTTTCTGCAAGCTTTTAGTGTGGTTAGTAAGAAACAGGTTTTGTGAACTAAGACACCAGGGACCAGCTGGATGAGGATCTTTTCATTGCGTCAGCCACTTCTTTGACTATTTGCAGGCTTCGGTAATGAAGAGACGGGTCGTCATGTAGTTTATAGATGTTCCAAATCTATATAAATTTGTGCTCTTACTTGGTTTTTATTTTGAATAGTTGGGTGATGTGGCTGCTAGATGTTCCGTTGCCTCCTGCATGCATGTCGACTCTCATCATAAATGCATCATAAGGGGGATGCTGGCTTTTTGGGACAGGAGATCATGTGGAGGTATGGGGCCACCCGACTCGTCATGGTGCAGTTACTCTGGGAGGGAGGGTAAGGTGGAAGTGCGAAAGGTTTAAATGAAAACACTATTCGATCGACTCAGAGGGCTTATTGTATATGCGGTCCTCAAGGTGAGAGTGATTGTCAATCCGTATTATTGGAAACAGTCTTAGGAGTCAGTTGAAGCGTCAAGATACTACTTCAGAAAGTTCGTTAGCTTGTCAATAGTGAATTGCAGATGCTTCTTCATTTTGGGCTCCTGTAGTGGCGCAGCGATCCAAGGCACTGCAAATTGCCAGTGCTCGGAGAAGCGTTCACCTACACAGAGCCTCTGTGATGTCGATTCCTCAGTACGCCTGTATCGCAGAACCGAGTTGCTCATCGCACTGGTTTGGTGAGCCATATTAGGTGCTGGTGCGCAAATTGGCCCAGCGCCGTTTGAAGTCTTTGGGGCCGTCCATTGTAATAGAAGAGTGTTGGTTCGCTTACTGACCTTACCGACGTTAAGATAAGGAAAATGTTTTTGAGGTCACCTAGGTAGCAGATATACTGGTTTAATTTCATAGGAAATATTGTTCCTGGTTTTAACAGCCTCTCACATTTCACACACAACTCCTACTACAAAACTGCACTGTCATGATTGGTCGCCACGGCGCCTAGCTAAAATCAATTTTCCCTCCCCTCCTCTCCAGACACAAGACAACAAGACATTCCTGTCCATGATTAACAAACGTGGCTGACTACAGATGGATTCTACTTCTTGTACTGACTATGACCTGACCCACAGCTCCAGAGACTGGCCAACGTCAGCCACGACTTCCAGGAGATGAGCCTGCTGCGAGAGGGTAGATGGGAGGAGTTTGGAAGAGGATAGGAGAGAGGGGGTTTATTGTGTTTATTTATTATTCCTGCCATTCATGTAAACCACATAGTCACCTTGCCCTCGAAACATGCACGCTCGTCACAGATGCATTTACTCATGTAACAAACATACACAAACAGATTGACCTTTTTCGCCCCTAGTGTCTCAGCTGGGTATTATTGTAGGTGGTGTGTTGTACCATGGATTTACATCTATGTCTTGAAGTGGTTACTCTATAGCTGAAACATATGCTGTCTGCACTGTTTGTTTCAATTAATGGTGAGAAGAACGTGTGACATAGTAATGCTCTGTTTCATTTCAAAACTGTCTGTCCATACTGTCATTTCATTGGCCTGGTCCAAAGTGTGCGTGTGTCCATACTCTCACCCCATTGGCCCTGGTCACAAAGTAGTGTTCCGTATAGGAAGATGTGTGTATAAACTGATGGAGATTATTTACTGCAGGTTTTATTTTAAATAATTTGATATTATAGTTATATATTAGGCAATGTTTAAATAACTAATTGTTATTATACAATGAAAGAAAGAAGCCTGCTCAAAATAAGAAAATATTCCAAAGCATGCATTGTTTGCAATAAGGCACTAAAGTAATACAGCAGAATATGTGGCAAATTAATTGTATGTCCTGAATACAAAACATTAGGTTTGGGGTAAATCCAACACAACACATCACTGAGTACCAGTCTTCATATTGTCAAGCATGGTGGTGGCTGCATCATGTTATGGGTATGCTTGTCATCGGCAAGGACTAGAGAGGGGTTTTTTAGGATAAAAGGAATGGAATAGAAACTAAGCAGCAGTGTCACGAACTGGCTCAAAGCCCATAACAAAAGGGAGACAACGTGGAGATAAGGAGTAACAAAATATATATTTTATTAATAAAGTAACTAAGATAATATACAATGGTGTGTGTAATCCAGTAATCAGTAGTGTAAGTGAGTGTTTTGCATGCATGAATGTGATAATGCAGGGTGTTGAAAGATGCTAACAACAACCAAAAACCACCACGAAACACAACCAAATCTATTAAGGTATCTGCATGGAGAGAGTCTCCTCCATGAATGGGGAAGTGGTGTATTTATCCTGGGAGACACCGGGCAGGTGTTTCCCATGTAGCTGACGACCCTCCCAACTCCGCCACCGGCATCCTAATAAGGAAACAAGAACAAAGAGGAGAACACGGCACCGTGGGTAGGGTCGTCACAA
>NW_019942606.1:350100-357817 GCF_002910315.2 Salvelinus sp. IW2-2015 | reverse complement strand
TGCACGCTCGTCACAGATGCATTTACTCATGTAAACAAACATACACAAACAGATTGACCTTTTTCCCACTGTCTCAGCTGGGTATTACTCTTGTAGTGCTGAATGTGTGTTGTACCATGATGTACAGTATGTCTTCACTGTCTTCTATACTGAAACCTTGTCTGACTGGTTTAATGGTGAGAAGAACGTGTGACATAGTAATGCTGTTCCATTTCAAAACTGTCTGTCCATACTGTCTATTTCATTGGCCCTGGTCCAAAGTAGCTTGTGTCCATACTCTCACCCCATTGGCCCTGGTCCAAAGTAGTGTTCCGTATAGGGAACAGGACTGTACAAACTGATGGAGATTATTTACTGCAGGTTGATTTTTAAATAATTTAAATAAATTTGTATTTTATTTAATTAGGCAAGTTTCTTAATAACTAATTGTTATTTACAATGAAAGAAAGAAGCCTGCTCAAAATAAGAAATATTCCAAAGCATGCATCCTGTTTGCAATAAGGCACTAAAGTAATACAGCAGAATATGTGGCAAATTAATTGTATGTCCTGAATACAAAACATTAGGTTTGGGGTAAATCCAACACAACACATCACTGAGTACCAGTCTTCATATTGTCAAGCATGGTGGTGGCTGCATCATGTTATGGGTATGCTTGTCATCGGCAAGGACTAGAGAGGGGTTTTTTAGGATAAAAGGAATGGAATAGAACTAAGCACAGTGTCACGAACTGGCTCAAAGCCCATAACAAAGGGAGACAACGTGGAGATAAGGAGTAACAAAATATATATTTATTTAAATAAAGTAACTAAGTATAATATACAATGTGTGTGTGTAATCCGTAATCAGTAGTGTAAGTGAGTGTTTGCATGCATGAATGTGATAATGCAGGGTGTTTGAAACAGATGCATAACACAGCAACACTGATCGACAGGCAAAATCCGAGATGATACCCTGGTTGTCTGCTTTCCATCAGACACTGGGAGACAATTTCACCTTCCAGCAGGACAATAACCTAAAACGCAAGGCCAATTATATACGAATTACTTACCAAGACGACATTGAATGTTCCTGAATGGCCTAGTTACAGTTTTGACTGTAATCAACTTGAATATCTATGGCAGACTTGGAAATGGCTGTCTAGCAATGATTAACAATCAATTTGACAGAGCTTTTTTAAAGAATAATGGGCAAATGTTGCACAATCCAGGTTTGAAAAGCTCTTAGAGACTCACCCAGATTGACTCACAGCTGTAATCGATGCCAAAGGTGATTCTAACATGTATTGACTCATGCGGTTGAATACTTACCTAATCGATATATATATTAGTGTTTTATGTTCCGTACATTACACATTTGAATCCCACTTTGTAACACAACAGAAGGGTTGTGAATACCTTCCGAAGGCACTATAGASAATGAGAGTTTGATTTATTGGTTGGTTCTCCTGTTTCTAGGCAGATCAGAGGTTTGTGTGGAATGGAAGCCTTCTGAGAGAGTTCCTTGCACAGCCAGAGGTGAGTGATATGAAGATGACATCACAACCCCCCCGCCCCCCCCTTTGCCTTACAACACATTACACATGTCCACAGTCTTCGTTCTTTGTTTCTTATTCTAATGTACCGGAGGTAAGTGTATTAGAATATGGACAATATAACATGAACCTTACCGCTCAGAAATGAACTGTTTGAACCGTAGCTATAGATGACCACAGTATCGTTTCTATTCTTTTTTCTGGTCTTTCATTTGTTTTCTAAGTGTAGTTGCCAGGTTTAAAGGTATAATTTTATTCGCTTTTCGAGCTCCAGGTTTGCGATCCCGGTGTATCCATGGATGTTCCTTTTCATGAGTTCTTTGCTCTCGCTCACACTGAATGCTGGTTGTTGTAATAATCAGTGGGCCACATCACTACATAGAGTTTGAATGGGTCTCTGAGTGAGTAATAATCCAGTGGGCCACATCACTATCCATGAGGTTTGAGATGGGTCTTGAGTGTTGTAATAGATCAGCTGGGCCCCATGCAACTCATAGAGTGAGTGGTCTCGGAGTGTAGTAAAATCAGTGGGCCACTCACTCAGCAGAGAGTTGAGATCGGCTCTTGAGTGTGTAAATCAGTGGCTCTCACATCACTAATGCAGAGTTGTAGTTGGGTTCTCGATGTGTAGTAATAATCAGTGGGCACATCTAACTACATAGAGTATTGATGATGGGTCTCTGTAGTGTAGTAATATCAGTGGGCTCCACATCACTTCATAGAGTTATGTGGGTCTTGGAGATGTAGTATATATCAGTGGCCACATCACTACAGAGGTGAATGGGGTCTGTAGGGTAGTAATTGTGCGGTGTCCACATCATACCAAGAGTTTGATGGGTCTTCTGAGTGTAGTAATAATCAGTGGCCCACATCACTTTATAGAGTTGGAATGGGTCTGCTGAGTGTTAGATAATCAGTTGGGCCACACACTACATAGAGTTTGAGTGGTTCTTGTAGTGTTAGAATATTCAGTTGGGCCACATCACTACATAGAAGTTTGAAGGGGTCTGAGTGTATTAATAATCAGTGGGCCCACTCACTATAGAGAGTTTGAGTGGGTGTCCTGGGAGTGTAGTAATATCAGTGGGCCCACAATCACTCATGATGAGGGTTCGAGAATTCATGGCACCAATAGTTTGAATGGGTCTCTGAGTGTGTTAATATCAGTGGGCCCACAATCTACTTACATAGAGTTTGACTGGGTCTCTGAGTGTAGTAATAATCAGTGGGCCACATCACTACATAGAGTTTGAGTTGGGTCTCTGAGTGTAGTAATAATCAGTGGGCCCACATGCACTACATTAGAGTTTTGAGATGGGTCTCTGAGTGATGTAATAATCAGTGGGCCCACATCAATACATAGAGTTTGAGTGGGTCCTCTGAGGTGTAGTATAATGCAGTGGGCCACATCACTACCATAGAGTTTGAATGGGGTCTCTGGAGTGTAGTAATAATCAGTGGGCCCATCACACAGTAGAGTTTGAGTGGGGTCTGAGTGTAGTAATAATCAGTGGGCCACATCACTACATAGGAGTTTGAGTGGGTCTCTGAGTGTAGTAATAATCAGTGGGCCCACATCACTAATAGAGTTTAAGTGGTCTCTGAGTGTAGTAATTAATCAGTGGCCCACATCACTACATAGAGTTTGAAGTGGGTCTCTGAGGTGTAGTAATTAATCAGTGGGCCACATCACTACATAGGTTTGAGATGGGTCTCTGAGTGTAGTAATAATCAGGTGGGCCCACATCACTACATAGAGTTTGGTAGGGTCTCTGAGTGGTAGTTAATAATCAGTGGGCCCACATCCACTACAGGTAGATTGAGTGCGGTCTCTGAGTGCTAGGTAATAATCAGTTGGGCGCCCGTCACTACATAGTAGTTTGAGTTGGTCTCTGAGTGTAGTAATAATCAGTGGGCCCACATCACTACATAGAGTTTATGGAGGGGTCTCTGAGGGTAGTAATAATCAGTGGCCACAATCACTACATTAGAGTTGAGTGGGTCTCGGGTGGAGTAAATAATCATGTGGCGCAACATCACTACATAGAGTTGACATGGGTCTCTGAGTATTGTAGTAATAATCAGTGGGCCCACATTCACTACAATAGAAGTTTGAGGGTCTCTGAGTGTAGTAATAATCAGTGGGCCCACATCCACTACATAGAGTTTGAGTGGGTCTCTGAGTGTAGTAATAATCAAGTGGGCCCACGATTGCACTACATAGAGTATTGAGTGGGTTCTCGTGAGGTAGTAATAATCAGTGGCGCCCAATCACATAATATGAGTTTGAAATGGGTCTCTGAGTGTAGTATAATGCAGTTGGGCCCACATCACTACATAGAGTTGATGGGTCTCTGAGTGTAGTAATAATCAGTGGCCCACATCCACTACATTAGATTGAGAATGCGGTCTCTGAGTGTAGTAATAATCCAGTGGGCCAACTCGACTACATAGGAGTTTGAGTGGGTCTCAGAGTGTAGTAAGAATCGTGGGCCACATCACTACATAGAGTTTGAAGGGTCTCTGGAGTGTACGTAATAATCAGTGGGCCCACATCACTAATTAGAGCTTTGACGATTTGGGTCTCTGAGGTGTTAGTAATAATCAGTGGGCCACATCAGCTACATAGAGGTTTGACATGGGGTCTCTGAGCTGTAGTAATAATCCAGTAGGGCCCAATCATAATATGTGAGTTTGAGTGGGTCTCTGAGTGGAGTAATAATTCAGTGGGCCCACATCACTACATTAGAGTTTGAGTGGAGTCTTGCTGAGCTGTAGTAATAATCAGTGGGGCCCACATCATACATTAGAGTTTGATTGGGTCTTCTGAAGTGTAGTAATAATCAGTGGGCCCACATCACTACATAAGAGTTTGAGTTGGGTCGCTCTGAGGCTGTCAGTAATTATCAGGTGGGCCCCAGCATCACTACATAGAGTCTCTGAATGAGGTCTTTGGTGTATTAATAAATCGAGTGGGCCCACGATCACTAATAGAGTTTGAGATGGGTCTCTGAGTGTAGTAATAATTCAGTGCGCCCACACACTACAGGAGTTTGAGTGGGTCTTTCTGAGGGGGTTCTCACAAACTTCGATGCATATTGATAAGGATTCCTCTCGGCGACATCTTTTAGAAGTCATTACACGGAGAGAAATCAATAACGTCCTCTACTCAGGTACAGCGTCCAACAGACATCCTCCACTTAGTGTACGGTCTCAAATAGCAATCCTGTCCTTTAATAGAGTGAGCTACTGTTTTGACCAGAGCCGTATGTGTCCTAGATCTAAAGTAATGCTCCTAAAATAGGGACTAGGGTGCCATTTTGGGGACGACTCTTTAGGTACAAACTTGGTCCGGGACTGCTGTAAGCGGTGTATTATGTAGGTCCTTAGACGTCCCCGACCCAATCGCCGTGCAGGTGAAGGCCGTTGCCGTATGCAACGGGAAGATCTTTGAATGGATTCCTCAGATCCAGAGGAGCTGCTTCAGGGCTGGGGTCAGATACGTACGTCAGAGCGTAAGACACAGGCTGCGTCTTCAAATGGCACCCTATTCGCTATAGTGAACTAATATAGGGCACCCTAATTCCCTATATAGGCACCCTATTCCCTATGTAGATGAACTATATAGGCACCCTATTCCCTATGTAGTGAACTATATAGGCACCCTATTCCCTATGTAGTGAACTATATAGGCACCTATTCCCTATGTAGTGAACTATATAGGCACCCATTCCCTATGTAGTGAACTATATAGGCACCTATTCCTATGTAGTGAACTATATAGGCACCCTATTCCCTATGTAGTGAACTATATAGGCACCTTTCCCTATGTAGTGAACTAATATGGCACCCGATTCCCTATGTAGTGAACTTATAGGCACCCCATTCCTATGTAGTGAAACCTCATATATGACCCTGATTCCTATGTAGTGAACTACTATAGGCACTGCTATTCCCTATGTAGTGAACTATATGGCACCCTATTCCTATGTACGTGATAAGTAGGCACCCATTCTATGTAGATGAACTATATAGGGCACCCATATTCCCTATGTAGTGAAACTATATTAGGCACCCATATTCCCGATCTATAGGTGAACGATATAGGCAGCCTGATTCCCTATGTAGTAACGTATATAGGGCACCCATTTCCTATGTTAGTGAACTATGTACACCCTATTCCCGTATTCCTATGATAGAGGAAGCTATATAGGCACCTAATTCCCTGACTGTAGTGAAACTATATAGCACCTATTTCCCTATGTAGTGAACTATATAGGGCACCCTATTCCCTATGAGTAAACTATAGTAGGCACCCCTCCCTATTGTAGTGAAAACTATATAGGCACCCTATTCCCTATGTAGTGAATATATAGGCACCCTATTCCCTATGTAGTGAACCTATATAGGCACCTATGCCCTATGTAGTGAACTATAAGGCACCCTAGTTCCCTATGTAGTGAACTATATAGGCACCCGATTCCCTAGTAGTGAACTATATAGGCACCCCATTCCCTATGTAGTGAAACTATATAGGCACCCTATATCCCTATGGATAGTGAACGTATATAGGCACCCTATTCCCTATGTAGTGAACTATATAGGCACCCTGTTCCCTATGTAGTGAACTATATAGGCACCCCATTCCCTATGTAGTGAACTATATAGGGAATAGGGTGCCATTTGGGATGCTGGCCTAGTACTGTACTGCGCAGTATTACTGGCATGTTGAATCATTAATGGCCCGGTGGACATGCGTAGTCATTCTCTCATTATCATTATTTGTTTTRCCTCAGGTATCGATTCTGAGGGTCACGCTGCTAACTTTGTGGAGACGGAGCAAATAGTCCTGTACAATGGAGGGAGGGCTTCATTCGTACAGGTGAGTTTGAAAAGTAGAAGACTGTGGTGGTGGACAGGGTGGGCAACCGGGTGGGCGACAGGGTAGTAGTAGTTATTGATTAGGCGCAATCCTTTTTATTTATTTTATATATATATGTTTTCTGAAAATGTCCGTTTCCCTCCATAGACACGAGGCTCCATGCCCTTCTTCTGGTCTCAGAGGCCCAACCTGAAATACAAGCCCAAACCACTGATCAGCAAGAACACCAATCATGTAAGGGCTTTTACATCTTCTGTCTGTTTCCATCTTTCTATTCCATTGTCAGTACAACAGGTCGAAGGTCAGGTAAACCCACTCTGTGGATCTTTTGTTTACCAAATCACCAATTGCCTAGTTAAATTAAATTAATTTTAAAAAATTAAATGTTTTTTTCTCTCAACTGCTTCCTAGATGGACGGCTTCCAGAGGCATTTTGACTCCCAGGTCCTCATCTATGGAAAGCAGACCATTCTGAACCTGGTAGGCCCCTCATTACTTAAGCCTCACAATGGCTAAAACATCACAGCATTGTGAGAGYGAAGCATTAGAGAGATGGATATAAGATGGTGTTCTTCTTCTAGGTCAACCAGAAGGGTTCAGAGAAGCCACTGGAACAAGCCTTTGCCAAGATGGTGACTGGCATGGAGAACGGCATGATCAAGTGAGAACTAACCACTCCTCTCCTGAATACCCATCTGGCTTATCATTTCAGTGATTTATACCTTTTAGATCAGGGGTGGGCAATTCCAGTCCCTGAAAAACACCTGACTCTAATAATCACCTAATTATGATCTTCAGTTTAGAATGTAATTAGATTAAATCATCTTGTTTGCTAGGGAATAGGGATGGGGGGAAATTGTAACACCCATATTTTATTTTATTGCTATTTTGCACCCCAGTATCTACTTATCATCTATCACTCCAGTTGTTAATTGCTAATTGTAATTATTTCGCCACTATGGCCTATTTATTGCCTTACCTCACCATAATCTTACTACATTTACACACACTGTATATAGATTTTTTCTATTGTGTTATTGACACTACGTTTGTTTTACTCCATGTGGTAACTCTGTGTTTGTGTCGCACTGCTTTGCTTTATCTTGGGCCAGGTTGCAGTTGTAAATGAGACTTGTTCTCAACTGGCCTACCTGGTTTTTTTAAATAAAGGTGAAAAAATTAAATTAAAAAAGGCCCCCGAGGACTGGAATTTCCCAGGCCTGTTTTTAGATGGATCTAGCGCATCCCCTCCACAGACATGTTTCTTCTATTGGCTGCAGGTACGTAGCATTTGACTTCGG
>NW_019942606.1:348159-350075 GCF_002910315.2 Salvelinus sp. IW2-2015 | reverse complement strand
GACTTCCACAAGGAGTGTAGCAAGATGAGATGGGATCGTCTGAATATCCTGSTGGACAATGTGGCTGAGACACAAGATGAATACAGGTATTACTCTCCATATACACTCCTTTATGAATGGCTGCTAGTCTACACCCACAACCATACAAGTCTCAAGTTAAGTTCCTCCTAAATAACTCAAAGGACACGGGATAAGCTTAACCACGTTTAATTCTTCCCAAAGGGTCGATACAGCTGTATTCAGACATCACGTGTTTCCACCACCACAAGTAGATGGTGTTCTTCTAATCTAGGTCAACCAGAAGGGTTCAGAGAAGCCACTGGAACAAACTCCGATTTAGGCACTCCTCCTCCTCTCCAATCCTTACATCTATTATGGTTCGACAGGAATAAAGGAATAAACCATCATTTCTCCCTTCAGGGGATCTGACCTGACCTCAACCCCCTCATTCGCCTAATCCACAGATGTCCATCCGTTTCCACTATAGCAACCCTGTGACTTCCTCCCGTCCGACCCAGCACATTCCAAAGCCTACATGGTTATCCTACAGATAGCCATTACCTTCTGATGTAAAAACCAGTCTCTTTCACCCCACATACTATACTTCTGAGTACAACAATGTTCCAAGTTTAACCCAGAATCTAACACTTAGCAAGAGGATAGACATACGAACATAGAGAGGCTAGMTTGCTTCCTTTCTACCCTTTTATCTCTGGTCTGTCTTTCAAGGTAAAATACCAGTGAGTACATTACAGTAGTCGGTCAGTGACGTCTGGATTAACCTCTGGGGGAAAATGTGTTCAGGTTTACATCCCAAATGGCACACTATTCCCTACATAGTGCACTACTTTTGACCAGGGCCCAAGGAGACAGTGCACTATGTAGGGAATAGGGTGCCATTTTAAATCAAATTGTGTTCGTCACATGCGCCGAATACAACAGGTGTAGGTAGACCTTACAGTGAAATGCTGATTTACAAGCCCTAAACCAACAATGCAGTTTTAAGAAAAATACCCCCCCCTCCCAAAAAAGAAATAAAAGCAACAAATAATTAAAGAGCAGCAGTAAAATAACAATAGCAAGGCTATATACAGGGGGTACTGGTACAGGATCAATGTGCGGGGGCACCCGGTATTCAGGTAATGTTTCCACTTTAATTATTAAAGTGACTATGCATAGCTAATAACAGAGTAGCAGCAGTGTAAAAGGGGGGGGGGTGGTGCAATGCAAATAGTCTGGGTAGCCATTTGATTAGGTGTTCAGGAGTCTTATGGCTTGGGGGTAGAAGCTGTTTAGAAGTCTCTTGGACCTAGACTTGGCGCTCTGGTACCTCTTGCCGTGCAGTAGCAGACAGAACAGTCTATGACTAGGGTGGCTGGAGTCTTTGACAATTTTTAGGGCCTTCCTCTGACACCGCCTGGTATAGAGGTCCTGGATGGCAGGAAGCTTGGCCCAGTGATGTACTGGCCGTACACGCTACCCTTTGTAGTGCATTGTGGTCGGAGGCCGAGCAGTTGCCGTACCAGGCAGTGATGCATCCAGTCAGGATGCTCTCGATGGTGCAGCTGTAGAACCTTTTGAGGATCTGAGGACCCATGCCAAACTTTTCAGTCTCCGAGAGGGAATAGGTTTTGTCGTGCCCTCTTCACGACTGTCTTGGTGTGCTTGACCATGTTAGTTTGTTTGTGATGTGGACACCAGGAACTTGAAGCTCTCAACCTGCTCCACGGCAGCCTCGTCGATAAGAATGGGGGCGTGCTCGGTCTTCCTTTTCTGTAGTCCACAATCATCTCCTTTGTCTTGATCACGCTGAGGAAGAGGTTGTTGTCCTGGCACCTCACGGCCAGGTCTCCCCACTGTGGTCATCAGCAGACTTAATGATGGTGTTGGAGTCATGCCTGGCTGTGCAGTCATGA
>NW_019942606.1:339546-343179 GCF_002910315.2 Salvelinus sp. IW2-2015 | reverse complement strand
ACGGCGCGGCCCGTCAGGAAGTCCAGGATCCAGTTGCAGAGGGAGTTGTTTACTCCAGAGTCCTTAGCTTAGTGATGAGCTTTGAGGGTACTATGTGTTGAACGCTGAGCTGTAGTCAATGAATAGTATTCTCACATAGGTGTTCCTTTTGTCCAGGTGGGAACGGGCAGTGTCGAGTGCAATAGAGATTGCATCATCTGTGGATCTGTTGGGGCGGTATGCAATTTGGAGTGGGTTTAGGTGTTGTGAGCCATGACCAGCCTTTCAAAGCATTTCATGGCTACAGACGTGAGTGCTACGGATCGGTAGTCGTTTAGGCAGTTACCTTAGTGTTCTTGGGCACAGGGACTATGGTGGTCTGCTTGAAACATGTTGGTATTACAGACTCGGACAGGGCGAGGTTGAAAATGTCAGTGAAGACACTTGCCAGTTGGTCAGCGCATGCTCGGAGTACACGTCCTGGTAATCCATCTGGCCCCGCGGCCTTGGGAATGTTGACCTGTTTCAAGGTCACACACACACACACACACACACACACACACACACAGCGCCAACTAGCTCTCACGTCTCACATCAGAATTAGACATTCATCCATGTTTCATGAATGTCATATTTTAGAAGTTCTTTCAAAACGTCAAATTTAAACGTTTTTAATGTTAAGGTGAGATATTAACTCTGAATGGTTAAGGTTAGACATGAACTCTGAATGGTTAAGGTTAGACATGAACTCTGAATGGTTAAGGTGAGACATGAACTTGAATGGTTAAGGTCAGACATGAACTCTGAATGGTTAAGGTTAGACATGAACTCTGAATGGTAAGGTGAGACATGAACTCTGAATGGTTAAGGTGAGACATGAACTCTGAATGGTTAAGGTCAGACTGAACTCTGAATGGTTAGGTTAGACATGAACTCTGAATGGTTAAGGTCAGACATTATCTCGGAATGGTTAGGTGGTGTCCCAACATTACAGTGCTGTTACTGGCTCTGTGGATATGTGTTCTCCTGACTCCTCCTCTGTCTCTCTGCAGCTACTTCATGGTAGACACGGAGGGAAGGTGTTGTCTCAGCAGAAGGGGATGTTCCGCAGTAACTGCATGGACTGTCTGGACCGCACCAACGTTATTCAGGCATGCTGCCGCCGCTCCATACAGTCCAGCTACAGGTAGAAGTCCTCCAGAGCTGCCCGGCGCTCCATACAGTCCCAGCTACAGGTAGGAAGTCCTCCAGAGCTGGCCGCGCCTCCATACAGTCCCAGCTACAGGTAGGAAGTCCTCCAGAGCTGGCCCGTCGTTCCATACAGTCCCAGCTACAGGTAGGAAGTCCTCCAGAGCGGGCCGGCGCTCCATACAGTCCCAGCTACAGGTAGGAAGTCCTCCAGAGCTGGCCCGTCGTTCTATACAGTCCAGCTACAGGTAGGAAGTCCTCCAGAGCTGGCCCACCTCTCCATACAGTCCCAGCTACAGTAGGAAGTCCTCCAGAGCTGGCCGTCGTTCCATACAGTCCCAGCTACAGGTGTGTGGATGGTACACGCTTATTTTTGCTAGACGGTACACTCCGATGGAGCAGACAGAGTACCCCATTCTGCCTCAATACAGTCCCAGCTACTGGTGTGTGGTTGTTACACTTAAACTCAGAGGGATCCTTTACTGCCGACTAACTTATACAGTCCCAGCTACAGGTTGGAGCTAGGAGGGTTGCACTCATTATCACTTGAAGAGAATAAAAACCTGACCACCGCTCTGCAGTAGTATTCACAACTCATTATCACTTGACAGATACTCAGCGACCAGGCAGAGTACCTCAAACCCCCTTGTTTCACACACTGTGGGAGTTATCATTCTGACAGTTACAGGAGGCAGAGAGTTGAACCAAGGGTTGAACAAAGACAACTAGCTACTGTTTCCCACAGTTGAATAACTTACTATTGACAGTTTTATTTTAGAGAACAAGCTGAATGACTGAGCCCTAGTTCCCTACCCTATCCCCTTCTAAATGGACTTATGTATGCTTGTTTGGTGGTTGTCCACAGAGGATGGGTGTCCTGCATGTGGCCCAGCGGATTGAAGAACAGGACGATTTTGAGAAGATCTACAAGAATGGTAAGTGGGCCCCGCCCCTCTCTAGGCCATCAGTGGCAGCTACTTTAGGTCTTTTTACACTGCATCATTTTAGCCCAGGGCTACCACTAACCTGGGTTAAACTTAGCCCGAGGCTACCACTAACCTGGGTTAAACTTAGCCCGGGGCTACCACTAACCTGGGTTAAACTCAGCCCGGGGCTACCACTAACCTGGGTTAAACTCAGCCCGGGGCTACCACTAACCTGGGTTAAACTCAGCCCGGGGTTCCACTAACCTGGGTTAAACTCAGCCCGGGGTTCCACTAACCTGGGTTAAACTCAGCCGGGGCTACCACTAACCTGGGTTAAACTCAGCCCAGGGCTAAGGAGGCTGTCAGCCCCCAGGGCTAAGTAGGCCGTCAGTGTGTGAACGCAGCTTTTAAGTGTCATGTGAGGTTGATCTGTCTAGTCTGTCAGACTGCTCTGCTCACTAACAATGTCTTGTCTGTTTTCTGTGATAGCTTGGGCTGACAATGCCAATGCATGCGCCAAGCAGTACGCTGGTACGGGAGCCTTGAAGACTGACTTCACCAGGTATAGAAATGCGTGTGCTGCTGACCTCTGAACTATACAGTGCCTAGAGATATTTTCTACACCCCTTTGAARTTTTCAACGTTTTGTTGTGTTACAGCCTGAATTTCAAATGGATTAAATTGAGATGTTGTGTTACTAGCCTACACACAATAACCCATAATGTCAAGGTGGCAATATGTTTTTTGACATTTTTACAAATTAATACAAAAAATGAAAAGCTGAAATGTCAAGTATTTTATGTTATGGCAAGCCTAAATCAAATTGATTTCAAATTGGTGGCTGCATCATGTTATGGGAATGCTTGTAATCGTTAAGGACTGTGGAGTTTTTCAGGATAATAAATAAATGGAATGAAGCTAAGCACAGGAACAATCTTGGTTGTCTGCTTTCTATCAGACACTGGGAGATYAATTCACCTTTCAGCACGTCAATAACCTAAAACACAAGGCCAAATCTCCACTGGAGTTGCTTACCAAGAAGACAGTGAATGTTCCTAAGTGGCTGAGTTACAGTTTTGACTTAAATCTACTTGAAAATCTATGGCAAGACCGGAAAATGGTTGTCTAGCAATGATCAACAAACAATTTAACAGAGCTTGAAGAATTTTGAAAAGAATAATGGGTAAATGTTGCACAATCCAGGTGTGTAAAACTCTTAGACTTACCCAGAAACACTCACAGCTGTAAATGTGATATTTCTGTATTTTATTTTCAATACATTTCTACAAACATGTTTTCACTTAGTCATTATGGGCTGTTGTGTGTGTGTGTGTGTGTGTGTATGGGTGAGATAAAAACATATATTTAATCCTTTCAGAATTCAGGCTGTAACACAACAAAATGTGGAATAAGTCAAGGTGTATGAATACTTTCTGAAGGCCCTGTATACAGGCCTGCATGTCTGTGTGCTGCTGACATCTGAAATATATACAGGCCTGCATGTCTGTGTGCTGCTGACATCTGAAATATATACAGGCCT
>NW_019942606.1:314102-338981 GCF_002910315.2 Salvelinus sp. IW2-2015 | reverse complement strand
GCAGCTCAGCACACAGACATGCAGGCCTGTATAATATTCAGATGTCAGCAGCACACAACATCGGCCGTATATATTTCAATGTCAGAGCACACAGACATGCAGGCCTGTATATATTTCAGATGTCAGCAGCCCACAGACATGCAGGCCTGTATATATTCAGTGATCAACAGCACACCAGACATGCAGGCCTGTATATATTTCAGATGTCAAGCAGCACACAGACATGCAGGCCTGTATATATTTCAGATGTCAGCAGCACACAGACATGCAGGCCTGTATATATTTCAGATGTCAGCAACACAGACATGCAGGCCGTATATATTTCAGATGTCAGCACACAGACATGCAGGCCTGTAATATATTCAGATGTCAAGCAGCACACAGACATGCACCTGTATATATTTCAGATGAAGCAGCACACAGACATGCAGGCCTGTATATATTTCAGATGTCAACAACACACAGACAAGCAGCCTTCCCACTACTTCAAGGTCTCAAAGCGAGTGACGTCACCGATTTGAAAGGCTATTAGCGCGACACCACCACTAACTAGCTAGCCATTTCACTGACATCTGAAATATATACAGGTCTGCATGTCTCCAGAGACTATGCTTGTTTAGTTGGAGGTCAACTGTTTGTTGTGTGGCTTCAATTTGAGGTCACCTTTTCATTTCTATGCAAACTGTCTAGGTACTATCTGGTTGGTAGATAATGTCCATGAGATGTTGATGGTGGTTATTTCTCCTTCACCTGTCATTCGTATTGCTACGTGGACATTATGGTAGACAGTCTGACTACTTGCTTGTTGGTGACTGACAGTMTCTGTTATTGATGGTTGTTATAACCTGTCTTGTTGGGAGAGTTGACAGTGTGTGTGTGTGTTATTTCCTGTCCTTCATCAGGACAGGGAAGAGGACCCAGATGGGTCTGGTGATGGACGGWGTGAACTCTGCCATCCGTTACTACAAGAATAACTTCTCTGACGGCTTCAGACAAGTACGTCTGATTTTTCAATTTTAAAAAGGCCTAGAAAAATGACACATTTTGAACTACATAATGTATTACTGTCAGATATCTGCTGTGTAGATGGACCAATTTCCTTCTTACGACCAATGTTGTTTTCCTCCAAAATCATAATTTTACAAAAACATAATTCTTCATCCATGTGTTTTAGAGAGACATGGAGTTATTTCAATGTGTTTTTGTTGTCAGTCCTTTCAAGCAATGAAGGGTATGTGTGTTGTCTCCAGGATTCCATTGATTTGTTCCTTGGAAACTACGCTGTTGATGAAACAGACGGACCAACTCCACTRCGCATCCAAAAGGACTGGAAYTTCCTCACGGTCAGTTGCCTCTCTCCATCTCACAGTAGTAATGGGGATGTATCGTGGGGAGAGGCCCTTTTTGGGATGTCCTGGCACCAGTCAGGATGTCCAGACTGARCGTCATGTTTTGTGATTCACTTTACATGACTACGTCTCTGGTCCTCTCCTCCATTTTATTTGTATTATTTTTTTAAATACTGAGTTCTGCTTCCCACCCCAAACTATGAGTAATGTATTTTTGTTGTCTTTGTCTTGCAGCTGCCCATCATCATGGTGGTAGCATTCTCCATGTGTATCATCTGCCTCCTCCTGGCTGGTAAGAAAAAACCCATCTGACAACCACTTGTCTAAAGGAACATTCTAGCCTTTTAACTTTTAGCTCTGTTAACCTCAGGACACAAGGGCATGCTAGTTCTGTTTGTGTCCTTAACAATTCGTTGTGATCTCTGGTCACACAAATGTATTTATTTATGGTCTCTGACAAGTTTCCCCCTCCATCTTTGTATCCTTGATATTTGTCGTTCTCTGACGAGTGGTGTCCCTCTCTCTTTCCCAGGTGACACGTGGACTGAGACCCTGGCCTATGTGMTGTTCTGGGGCACTGCTGCTGCCGTCACCGCTGCCGTCATCGTCTTCAACGGCCGTGACTTCGTGGATGCCCCCAAACTGGTGCAGAAAGAGAAGATGGACTGAACGTGTGTGTGTGTGTGGAAAGCAGCTCGGCCCAGCGGACTCCTATACCTCTTCATCTTCATCCAACTCTTCTTCCTCCCGGCTGCTTGAGGCTCGGATACTGTACTGACCTGCTCTCCACACTGTCCTCCTAGGTTACGTTCCAAATGGCACCCTATTCCCTATATAGTGCACTGGAATASGGTTCCATTTGGGWKGMAYCCCTATAGTTTCTATAGGGGTTTCTACTCCGACCCAGAACTCCTGTTTATCAGGCAGCGTACCTACTGAAGCCGCTCTGAACTCTACAGTCTCCTATCAGACTCTGTCCTCCTTCACCTCCTTCCTAGCCCACCTTCCTTAGTTCATGGTGTATGCTGACCTTTTTTATTATGTTTAATTTCTCTGTGTTGGACAAGGCTGGTGTACAGTCGYTCAACCTCGGTGATGGTTTAACAACTTTGAAGGCACCACACGGTAATGGCTATTACAGAGGTCTCTCAGAAAACATTTTTGATGGCACTTTAGTGAATTGCAGCGTAATTCTTCATTTTTCATGAAAGCAACTTTAATAACAAGACGATATTCAATATTCTTGTTATACATTAAATGAATGGTTTCTTTGGTTTAACTTTTCTGTTTACTGTAATTCAAATGCAATGTATTTTTAGACTATAGGAAACTACTAAGAAACGGTTGGCACTATAACATGCACTATAATGACTGGGGTACATTGTTTAGAAAGATAACATGTTTTGGTTGTTCTCTTGAATGTAACAAGCCTTACTATACTACTAGTTTAAAGAACACACACACACACACACACACATATATATATATATATATATATCTCTTTAAACTAGCTAGTTCCCCTAGAGACGAATGACGTGGGGTGGGGGGGAGAATGTATTGCTACTATGAACATAAATCATGCAAAATATTTATGAATCTATTTTTAAGTAATGGTTTCTTGCTTAGTTTACCATCTTTTATTTTTTTGCATTTTGGGTGAACATGAAATAAGTTGCACATAGTATGTGATCTGAGCGGTGGGAGATTTCATTGTTGGTTATAGGGTAGTCACTATACCATAGTTCTGTCATAACCTTGACTTGTCAGTGTTTCCTAGTTCTCACAGTATTTAGGGATTGTTATGCTCCAGATACAGAATTTAAATGTACGTTTAATTGAATTTAAAACCACACTTTAGACCTGCCTTACAAGCTTGCCCCCCTCCATGATTTGAGGGAGTGGACGTAACCATTCCTTGTTATCATGAATGTGATTTCTCCTCTTAATGGGTTTCAGATTTTTGTCTATTCAATAGATTTGTTTTGACGACAGTTTATGTTGCTATGCCTTTGTGTGTCTACTTTCCTGTTCTGATGATTTCCATCTTGAATATGCAGTGTTAAGCACTTATTCTAAATACAGAAGTAGAGGTCACGGTGTAAAATATTTTACAACATCAGCACAATTCCAGTGTTCCTTTTTAGAATGTATTATTGTAATCTGCRAGTGATTTACTACAACATTTTAACGCTAAATTAGWATGTATTAGTTAATATACTAGAACRAATATTTCTTCTAGCTGGGCAGTGGTAACTACAAAGGAGGGAGGACCAACTCAAGCTTCTCTACTGTTGTTTCCATGAACATCCTTGCAATTATATATACTGTATATTTTACAATGAGATTGTATGCTGAGCACTTATTTGCAGAGTCTATACTAAATGTAAAGATCAAGCAGTGATTTTATATATTTTACTTATCTGGATGAGAATTTAGTGATCTTTTGTGAGTCAACAACTGCATTTAAAGGCGTATGATTTGCCTGGTGAATATTTTTTGCTTATATGGGGATTGGAAAGAATCTTGGGTTTACGTTTTGAATATTTATCTCAGACACTGGAGGTTGGTAGCACCTTTAATTAGGGAGGACGGGCTTGTTGTAATGAGGGGAATGGTACAAAACACATGGTTTCCATGTGTTTGATGCCATTCCATTCGCTCCGTTCCAAGCCATTATGATGAGCCTACCTCCCCCTCAGCAGCCTCCACTGTTCTCAGAATATTAGATGTATTTTGGAATATGGTTGTTTTTGTGAATGTATTAATAGTGGATGATTTTTCTTTTTTGAAACCCATTTTTTCCCCCCTTCCCTCCGTCACCATTCCTTTTGTTGGTATTCAAAACCCTGAACATTCCCATAATACATATAACTGAGCTGTGATGTAGCCTGGTCCCAGATGTGTTTGTGCCATCATGCCATGACAAATCAATGAGTGACATGGAGTTGGCATGATAGCACAAAGAGACTGGAACCCAGGATAGCTATGAAGACRCTGGACAGTATATCAACCGACTGAGGTTAGTTGTAGACTTTTACATTTTGTAAGAGTAAGTGMTGGGCTGTTTACTATGAAACTAGTTCTCGATCTTGACTGGTTTATCAGAGAGGCCATGATCCCAGTAGGTGCGCTAAAAAGATCATAGAAACGACTATTGAATAAAAAATATCCAAGTACTGCCACTGGCAAGGACGTGTTACTGAGTGGTTCAGGGGTATGACAGGATCAGTAGCTTGCTACAGTCATTTGATTGTAGAACTTGATAAATTATTATACTTACATCCAATCAGATGGAATTAAGTAAACAACACTATAGTGAACGACTTAAGATCTAACTCGTAATGTCATTGGCAATTGTGCTCTTTCATCATGAATGGCCATYTACTCGAATAGGCCATCCTACCTATCCCTAGCCCAATATTGGACTAAAGGAGCTTAACATTGCTCCTTAGGCTTAGTTCCAAGGACCTTACATGTTCTGTTTAAAGGGTGGAATTGGCTATGGATGCCAAAACTACCAAATACTCCCTCTAGAAACAAATCCCTCGTCTTTCATATCACATCAAAATAATTTCAACATATGCAAAATACACACGTACTGTAGACTTGTTTTTAACCGTTTTTAACACAGTTGCAGCCAACAGTTCAGTTTCAGTTACACGTTTGTGGCGTCTGTCTTCCGTTTACACACAGGTGAACACAGTGTGTTCCGTTTTACACACAGGAGACGCAGATYGCTAATTAGCACAGGTAGTCAGTCCACTCTGTCTTCCATCTGTGAGCTGTAAATGGCCAGTAAGAACCKTAATCCTGTAAAGGTATCAATTCAACCTTTAGTTTGACAATTATMTCTCGCTGATATGRAAGATAAGGTCCTTATGCTWCCAAAACCATATTGCAAGCGATCCATGTTAATGTTCAGATCGAGCGTCGCGGTTCTTATTTACAAAACTCCCCCCTACAGAAGACTCCTTTMCCCAATGATCCTRATGTGTAATGTAATTGAACTGAGTCACGATTAAGGGTTAARTTTTCCCCAATGTCCTAGGACTAGGTAATGACCTTGCTGTAAATTAAACTGTCAACTGACACATTATTCCCTACTTGTTTGATTCCACGTAAGAGGTTTATGGATGATTTATAAATAAACMAACAATGTTTTGTGCTCAAGTTGATATTTTTTTAAATATATTTTGGGGGCGCATGACAAGGAGTGGCACAAACAGATCTGGGACCAGGCTAGAGAAGTCTTTTTTTGCGCMTGCGCAGAAACGTAATTTCTCTGTCGCTTCTTCCAACACGACACGTACAAGGGGTTGTGTTTCATTTAAAGGGTTCACACTTACAGTTGTAAAAAAAGCTTTACAATTTCAGGTCCAAAACATGAGCACACTATGGATGGGAAACGTGAGTATCGAACTGTTTCAATCGATTTTTTTTTTTAACACTTCCGCTTATTTGCCAGCATACTAACGTTATTTGGTTAGCTAGCTAACGTTAGTGGCTACCTYAATAACGTTAAGTGGCTAYCTAACGTTAGRTAACTGACTTGGTTTWTTTGTGCTAAGCTAACTTGATGCAGATGGTACTGCATTTTGACACCTAATGAGTAGCTAAACACAGCCTTTATAACATTTGCAGGTGACGTGTGGTAGCTAACTTYTCTACGTTAGCATGTTATGATAACGTCTTACTGTGTTTGTTATGYTAGTTGGAGCCCTARATGGACGAGAAGTTCATTACCCGAGCCTTCGGCACCATGGGGGAGTTGGTGGTGAGTGTACGGATTATACGCAACAAGATGACTGGGTGAGTTTTTTCGCTAACGTTAGGGCGTTTGACCTGAAAGTGTAGATCTGGTAACGTTAGCTACAATAAATAGCCACACCAATCTGTTGACATGACAAGGCGTAGCCAGGACAAACATATTTAAACAATTTCACTGATATAGTCGATAGCACGTTTTTGGCTCATTCAGTAATTTTTACCTGAAAGTAGATTCCTGTTTCTAAACTGCATACCCACCAGTATTTACGAAGTGGTCACTCAAGACTGAAAAATGATTAGCTTATTCTACTGTAATCAATAGCGCATGCAAATGAGTCACTCACAACGGTATTGTCTTGAAGTCAATGGAACTGGGACAATAACAGCAGCAACATGTACTGTTTGCTCTCTTCTAGCAGTTAAGAGCATTGGGCCAGTAACCGGAAAGGTCTCTGGTTCAAATCCCAGAGCCGACTAGGTTAAAAATCGGTCTGTGCCCTTGAGCAAGGCACTTAACCCTGATTTGTATGTCAGCTGTAAGACACTCTGGTTAAGAGCTTCTGCTAAATGACCTAAATGTAATGAACTTGGGTATACTACATCTGTTTATAGATGACAACCTGTAATAGACATTTATCAAGTTCTATATCTGAGAAGATTATTTTTGGTAGATGGCCAATACGGAGAAGGAAACGCAAKWTTTTTTTGACTGGATAATTMAAACGAATAACCACCTCACATCTGTTTCTAAATAGAGGCAGMGGTTGGGTTTCTTTRAAATGATAGCTTAACWCTCAAATCCATTAATTAATGTGAGACCAGAGACTTTTGTAGGAGCAGCCCCCCCAAAAAATGTCTAAAGCACCACTTACACTTACCATGAGTACTCTGTTGCGATTGAAGGCTCCGTTGTGAGACTGGCGTGGCATACTTTMAATTTTTTCCAAACTCAGTCTTCTTCAGACTGGTCTGTCTGTCAAAGAACAGGAAGTTACCAAACTACAGAAGTAGATGAGAAGATGGCAATGGGTTTATGGGATTGCTAGTAATTTGTAAACAATGACCCATTCCTGTTTTACTTTGTGATGGTAATGACATTTGTGTYTAACTGAGTGTTTATGGGTAATATGAACAGGGCTTAAGTTCCACTACAGACTGGATTGAGTATGGAAAGAAAAAAAACACGGATCAAAATAAACAGATCAATATCGTTGCTTTGGTACCAATCGATTTTTGTGGGATCGTGGTCACTATGAACTTTTATGCTAACATCACCAATCTGAGGTAAAAAGATGTGTATTTCCTGTAATTCTTGTGTAGTGAAAACGTTAGTCTGTGTGATGTAGTCACATGGTCGGTCCGCCATTGGGAAATTAGAGTACTGTAACATAATTTTAATTAACATATTTTTACAACAATTACATCTAATTCTTCCTACTTTAAGAGTTAAAAAATGCTCCTAACCATWATTTAACCAGGCACTCTAAACTAGAGCGTCCATCGGGTCTCTGCAGCAGGCTGAAGGTTTGACCTCCCTACAAGGAGTGGCATGATAGCACAAACCGACTGGTACCCAGGCTATAGCGACACACAATACACCGCTAAAAGAAGCCATCCTTTTTGAATGCAACATTGGACTGATATCCCTTCTCTGTGTTGCTCATCAGTAGGGGTGCAGCAGGCTACTGCTTCGTGGAGCTGACAGATGAAGCCACAGCTGAGCGGTGTCTTCGTAAAGTCAATGGAAAAGCACTACCAGGAGCCACACCGGTAAATATACCGTTTAACAAGGCTACTTGGATGTCATAGATTCTAGTAAGCATCCCGAATGGCACCCTATCCCCCAATAGTTCACTACTTTTGACCAGAGCCCTATGGCACCCTATCCCCCTATATAGTTCACTACTTTTGACCAGAGCCCTATGGCACCCTATCCCCCTATAATAAGCTTCCACTACTTTTGACCAGAGCCCTTATGGCCATCCCACCCCCTCCCCCCCCCGCATATATGTTCACTACTTTTGACCAGAGCGCCTATGGCACCCTATCCCCTGTATAGTTCACTACTTTTGACCAGAGCCCTATGGCACCCCATCCCCTGTATAGTTCACTACTTTTGACCAGAGCCCTATGGCACCCTATCCCCCTATATAGTTCACTACTTTTGACCAGAGCCCTATGGCACCCCATCCCCTATATAGTTCACTACTTCTGACCAGAGCCCTATGGCACCCCATCCCCTATATAGTTCACTACTTTTGACCAGAGCCCTATGGCACCCTATCCCCTATGCAGACCTAAATTGTAACAGTTTATAAATGCTCCCTTTCGGTGACTTGAGCCAAACACAAGATCTGTATGCCATTAGCCACATTTTAGCTTTTGTAATAGGTTAATGCATATTGTCATCATATTGTAAATGATCATTTTTAAAGGAAGCCTTTTTGTACTTAACAGCCTAGAAGATTCAAGTTAAACCGGGCCACCTTTGGGAAGCAAGGAGAAAGCGGGTATATCAACCAGCTTGATTGTAAGTCAAACTGTATGTCATGAGATGCTGTATAGAAGCGTTGGAAATTAATGGCAAAATTCCTTTTTTCCTTCTCTCTGCTACAGTCCACTCCATTCTCTGTTTGTTGGGGATCTCACACCTGAAGTGGATGACGGGATGCTCTACGAGTTCTTCTACAACCGCTACCCATCGTGTCGTGGGGGGAAGGTGGTGCTGGATGGCACGGGGAACTCCAAGTGAGTCCAGCAGGATGTTATAATCACTTTGCTGCGTTTCCATACATCCAGATTTATGTGATTTAAAAATATATATTTATTTAACCTTTTATTTAACTAGTCAAGTCTGTTAAGAACAAATTCTTATTTACAGTGACGACTACCAAAAAGCCTCCTGCGGCGACGGGGGCTGGGATAATAAAAAACAAAAAATAATTAAATAAAAAATATAGGACAAAACGTATCACGACAAGAGACAACACTACATAGAGACCTAAGATGACAACATAGCATAGCAGCGCGACACGAACGCAGCACAGGGTACAGACATTGTGCACAGACAACAGCACAAAGGGCAAGAAGGTAGAGAAGACAATACATAACAAGGCTATTTCCACTACATCTACTGTTGCTAGTACACTAAAGGCTATCCTACTATTCATTATAATACGGTCACTACTTCTACACCAGGGTTGGGCAATTCCAGTCGTTGGGGGGGGCCTGATTGGAGTCACAGTTTTGCCCCAGCCAACACACCTGACTCCAATAATCATCTAATCATGATCTCCAGTTTAGAATGCAATTTTGGATTAATCWGCTGTGTTTGTTAGGGATGGAGAAACAGTGTGACATCAATCAGGCCCTCGAGGACTGGAGTTGACCACCGCTGTTCTACACTAACAGTTTAAATGTCTAAACTTCTTCCACTACATGTACCAAAAAAGTATTCACAGCTGAAGCTTTCTAGTTATGTACTTGCTTTGTTTGAGAGTTTCTCTTGTTTCCAGGGGTTGTGGGTTTGTCCAGTTCCCAGACCAGAGGCTTCAGAAGCTGGCACTGGAGGAGTGTCAGGGAGCGGTGGGGCTCGGGAGCAAGCCATTACGACTGAGCCTAGCTGCTAACAAGTGAGTTATACTTAAATTCTTACTGTGTTAAAATTCTATAAGCCGTCTCCAGACATGGCTTATATAGCGTAGTAAGAACTGCGTTCTTCATTTGTAAAACCAGGGTTGTAGCATAACCCGTTAGTTTTCCAAACCATCTTTACATGACCATAAGACACCATTCAGCCACAAGAGCATTAGTGAGGTCGGGCACTGATGTGGTGTAATTAGGCCTGGCTCGCAGTCAGCGTTCCAATTCCTCTCAAAGGTGCTTGATGGGGTTGAGGTCAGGGCTCTATGCTGGCCAGTCAAGTTCTTCCACACTGATCTTGACAAACCAGTTCAGTATGGACCTTGCTTTGTGAGCTGGGACATTGTCATGCTGAAACAGGAAAGGGCCTTCCTCAAACTGTTGTCACAATGTTGGAYGCACAGAACTGTCTAGAATGTCGTTGTAGCGTTGAGTTTTCCCTTTACTGGAACTAAGGGGCCTAGGCCGAACCATGAAGAACAGCCCAAGACCATTATTCCTCCTCCACCAAACTTTACAGTTCGCACTATGCATTGGGGCAGGTAGTGTTCTCCTGGCATCCGACAAACCCAGATTCGTCTGTCGGACTGCCAGATGGTGAAGCGTGATTCATCACTCCAGAGAACACGTTTCCACTGCTCCAGAGTCCAATGGTGGCGAGCTTTACACCACTCCAGCCGACGCTTMGCATTTGCACATGGTAATCTTAGGTTTGTGTATGGCTGCTCTGGCATGGAAACCCATTTTCATGAAGCTCCCAACGAACAGTTATTGTGCTGAAGTTGATCCAGAGGCAGTTTGGAACTCAGTAGTGGGTGTTGCAACTGAGAACAGACGATTTTTACGTGCTTCAACACTCGGCTGTCCTGTTCTGTGAGCTTGTGTGGCCTACCACTTCGTGGCTGAGCCGTTGTTGCTCCTAGACGTTTCCACTTCGCAATAACAGCCCTTACAGTTGACCAGGGCAGAAATTTGATGAATTGACTTGTTGAAAAGGTAGCATCCTATGACGGTGCCACGTTGAAAGTCACTGAGGTCTTCAGTAAGGCCAATGTTTGTCTATGGAGATTTTATACACCTGTCAACAACGGATGTGGCTGAAATGGCTTTATCCACTAATTTGAAGGGGTGTCCACATACTTGTGTATATAGTCTATGCTAAGCTGTGTCTATGTCCGACGTATTGTTTGACTATTCCGCTCGTCAGTCTTTTACAAAGCTCTCAAGAAGACCTGAGTAGAGTACCTTTTTTTTTTTACTCATAAAGATATGGGTTTAATCATTGTCCGATTCCTCGGGTTACACATAATGTGCTCTCTCTCAATTCAATTTCAATTTAAGGGCTTTATTGTCATGGGAAACATATGTTAACATTGKCAAAGCAAGTGAAGTAGATAATAAACAATAATAAAAATGAACAGTAAACATTACACTCACAAAAGTTCCAAAAGTATAAAGACATTACAAATGTCATTATGTGCAAATAYSCATAAATATGGGTTGTATTTACGGTGGTGTTTGTTCTTCACTGGTTGCCCTTTTCTTGTGGCAACAGGTCACAAATCTTGCTGCTGTGTCTCTCGCTCCCCCCTCCCCGTCTCCTTTTTAGAACTCGGCATAACCAATCAGACAGCAGGGGGTGGGGGTCACACGGAGGAGGCTACAGACACAACCAGAACCAATACAATCAGCACAATCAACAGCCGTATGGTAGTGGATGGGGCTCTTGGGGCTACGACCAGAATGGAGGCAACTATGGCGGSTACAACTACAACCAGTATGATTACACACAGAATCCTGCACAGGTAAGATMGCATCCCTTTACRGGTGACGTGTTYCGTAGCTCAACGTCACTTGTTGTTAYACATGCAKTATTAACACCTTCATGCCTTGTGTTTTCCTTCATGTAGTTATGACTTTTCAATATACACCGTCATTTTATTAAAAAACTAATTTAACATTTCAGGAAAATGAAGCTTTTGAAGATGATGGTCTGGAAGGTTTGTGTGTTTTTTCCCTACTTGTTTTTCACCAGACTAGTGTGGACGATGAGCTAAAAGATTCTTGAGGAATTTTAGGTGGTTCATAATGAACATAGATTGATATCCTGCATGTTCAGAGGATTTAACAGTATATGTAATTTAGCGAAGGTGAGTTGGACTCATGCTTTTGTGATGAGGTAGACCTGCCTGCAACTTCAGAATCATTTGTCTCCCTCGGCCCAAGGGGGAACTTCCTCCTAGATCTAATGGTTAAAAGCATTGGTTTCCCCGTTAGAGAGACTGGGGTTCAGATCCCATACGTGACAGCAGCAGGGATCAAATAATCACTGTGGCAACCTTTCCCTCCATTGTAGATCCTAACCCAGAGCTGGATGTGGTGGAAGCCAACAGGAAGTTTATGGAACACAGCGAGGAACTGTATGATGCCCTTATCGAGTGCCACTGGCAACCCTTGGAATCKTCYGAACAAACCTTTGGAACTWCGAGTACCCTTCCAGAACCTGTCTACTGTTGAGGCAATATCCTCTTGCTATGTTATTTGGCCTTTCATATTATATTCTGTAGGCTAAAGACATCCCCAGTCCTTGACAATAARTGCCATTTGCTTACAAACATTGTTTGTTAATCAACAAATGATTTATTTTGTGCATCTATTAACATCATTTTTTTTTTTTTTTTTAACAAAACAAAAAAAGCAGTGAACACGTGGCTCATCCTGTACCTAAGAATAGCTTCCCATTTTCATGTCCTATGCGTTGCTAAACCGCAAAGATGATGTCCGTATCCTAAATGGCCCTCTTCATTTAAGTGCAGCATAGCTTTTTCTTTTTCAGGGCTCGAAGGTCACTGGTCAAAGGTAGTGCACTATATAGGGAATTAGAGGGCCATTTCAGTGGTTTAATTTTTGTTTTGTTTTATTCATGTATTTTCCCTTCTCAATTGAGGAGTGATTGAGTAATCTGCAGTGTTACACTGCCTTCTGTCTGTTTCCATATGTTTTGTAAAGTAAGAATAAACATATGTATCATGTTGCCAGGTAGAAATGTCCTCTAGAATGTCCCAACAAAAATGACAGTTGTTTCCAGTCTCATAGAGTTTAGCAAACATACAATGTTGTGGAACGGCTGCAGATAGAAATGACATGTCACAGAGCTGAGGTGATTCCTTCTACATGTCACAGAGCTGAGGTGATTCCTTCTACATGTCACCAGACCTGAGGTGATTCTTCTACATGTCACAGACCTGAGGGATTCTTCTACATGTCACACAAGCTGAGGTTATCCTTCTACATGTCACAACAGGCTGAGGTTATTCCTTCTACATGTCACAGACCTGAGTGATTTCCTTCTACATGTCACACACCTGAGGTGATTTCCTTCTACAGTCACACACCTGAGGTGATTTCCTTCTACATGTCACACACCTGAGGTGATTTCCTTCTACATGTCACACACCTGAGGTGATTTCCTTCTACATGTCAACACACCTGAGGTGATTTCCTTCTACATGTCACACACTGAGTGTCCTTCTACATGTCAACACCTGAGGTGATTTCCTTCTACATGTCACACACCTGAGGTGATTTCCTTCTACATGTCACACACCTGAGGTGATTTCCTTCTACATGTCACACACCTGTGGTGATTTCCTTCTACATGTCACACACCTGAGGTGATTTCCTTCTACATGTCACACACCTGAGGTGATTTCCTTCTACATGTCACAACCTGAGGTGATTTCCTTCTACATGTCACACAGACCTGAGGTGATTTCCTTCTACATGTCACACACCTGAGGTGATTTCCTTCTACATGTCACACAGACCTGAGGTGATTTCCTTCTACATGTCACACAGACCTGAGGTGATTTCCTTTCTACATGTCACACAGACCTGAGGTGATTTCCTTCTACATGTCACACAGACCTGAGTGATTTCCTTCTACATGTCACACAGACCTGAGTGATTTCCTTCTACATGTCACAACAGACCTGAGGTGATTTCCTTCTACATGTCACAGAGCTGAGGTGATTTCCTTCTACATGTCACAGAGCTGAGGTGATTCTTCAAAAAAAATTATATCTCAACGTTCCAAAACATTGTACGCTGCTTAATGTGCCCCGGCCTCTATTGAGTGAGAGGGCTCTGCATGGCCGGTTCAATCAACAGGAAACCACATGACAGTCGCAACGTTTCCCAGTGACTGAAGGGACTGCCATAGCCAGAGGGACCTCCATTGAATGAATCCCATGGTGGACAGGATTTGAGATTTTTTTGCATGACTAGGTTTACCCTGAGTTTGTGTTTTTAGTTTGAATTCCTTTTTGTAATCCTCTTCTGCAGTTGTGAGAGACTTCTTCCTCCTTTTATTTGACTTATCTATGTACATATTGTTTTTAACAAAATTACGATCCCTTTTTATAAACTGATTTGACTGACTATCCACTTCATTACCATACGCTTTACTCACAACCAAGGCCTGTATGCAATGACAGATGACAGTTTTGGACAATGATGTATATAATGCAGTGTTCATGTGCTAGTCAGAACTAGGAAACTCTGAAATATCTGCCTTGGTAACTGGGTGGATGTGTAGAACTACAACCAGTTAGCAAGTCGTACATTTCCTAGTTCRGACTGGCACTTGAATGCGGCATTAAACACTGGATTGCTGAAGCTATGTATTGGCAGTTGAGAGGCGTTGAAGACACTGGTCGGCCATATTGGCACTCCCCAGTGGAAGAAGTCCTCCATAGGAATTAATGGAATTTACTGTGTTTCAAGGACAAAATTACATGTATTTGAATTWWTTTWTTTWTTTTGTAGTGGGGACGGTAACATTTAGTATTAACAATTTGAAGGATAAAAAAAAATATGACTTGCCTAGTTAAAGGTTACATGAAGAAAAAACGTGTGTGTGTGTGTATATATATATATATATACATACACACACCATTTTTCTTTACATTGATCTCACATAACTTGTATGCATTATGGTGTCTAATAGAATAAACGTGTCAAAAACCAATAGCATTTCTATAGCTTACAAAATGTTTTACAATTGAGTACCAAACAGATTTTGGGGCTACCGAGTGGCGCAGCGGTCTAAGGCACTGCATCCGCGGTTCGATTCCAGGCTATAGGGCGGTGCACAATTGGCCCAGCGTCGTCCGGGTTTGGCCGGGGTCATTGTAAATAAGAGTGTTCTTAACTGACATGCCTAGTTAATAAATAAACCAAAAGATGGCTACGCGGTGTCTTTAACGAAGCGTTCCCTGTCAGCAGAGAGGAAGAGCGGGGATTCAACTCGGTGGAAATCTGTCTCACCTCCAGCAGGTGGCTTTTTTCCCGTCTCGTCATTTGGTAAACAAAACAATTGCTTATTTCCTACGTGAGGTTTATTTGCTCGAATATACGTTTCGTAATGCGTAAATTACTACGAGTGAACTGATGAGTATGATACGTGACATACCTGGCAACTTTGAGAAAAAGCACATGGGCGTTGTCTCAAGATGGCTATGCATATTCATAACATGAGGCTAGAAATATATTGAATGCAGGCGGTTGACGTCAACAATTATCGAATATTTAAAAATGGATGAGACGTATCCACCAATCCAAAGAAAGGATAGGCGGGAGCTAGACAGCCGGTAATGCGCTTCGTGGACAACGACTCCCATTGTTTGGGGAGGAGAGACATTTATCTTGTCAGTTTATCCAAAATCTTGCTGTCAGTTATCCAGGGTTTATACACATCATTGGTGTTGGGAGGGTGGCTTTTTGACGAAGGTGCAAAGCGGATGTTTGCTACAGCCAGCTAAACAAGTAAGAATGTATTTTCCGTTTCAAGCGAACTAGGTATAGGTCATGGTGAATTAAAAAGGCACATTTTGTTGACACGGTTTTTCAATTCGCTGTGGGGTTGTCTTCCGCACATGATGTTTCTGTGGTAACTAACGTTGCTAGCTAACGGATATTTACAGCAGCTTCAGACTCGGATGCCTGTCGGCAATCATAGTCGTCATTTCAATTATATAAGTTAGAGCACTCATCATTAGATAACTTATGTTTATTAGGATGTAACTAGCTATCTAGTTTTATGGATAACATGAGTTAGGTAGTTTGCTACATTAGTTAAATCTAGTTAACTATCTAACGTTAAGACTAGCTGTAAATAATTTGATTTACCTAACGTTAGCTAGCTACATTATGAAGGAAGTACCCAGCAACTAGGGCTAACTCTTGCTTGTGTCCCACTTTGAGCAAGCTTGCCAGAGATTGAGGAGGCATGTGGCAGTCTGATGATATTTTGGGAGGGAGTATCTGGTCTTCACTCTGGCACTCACTGCCACTGTCTGTTTCTTGGACCCCCCCCTGTCTAATGGGATGTAATGAACATAACGTCGATTAGCTAATGGTTATCCTAGATACCCTTACTAAGAAAAGCTATTGTTGAATTGACCCAGACGGATTGCAAAAGTGTGTAGTCATTACTTTTAACAGATACTATTGTAATGTCAAATCATACTTCACACTTCATTATGAATKTATGACAGCACTTCTCTCCAGTTAGGACTAGGCATTTAGCTGTTTTGTAACTTGTGACACATTCATTAGGCCTATCTTAGGACAAACTTGTTTTGATAACATTCTCTGTACTCACAGTGATGTATTGATAGCAAAACAAAAAACGKGTTTCTACTTTCTCCTCCCCCAGAGTTTTTCACCCACCTACCTACACTACCGTTCAAAAGTTTGGGGTCACTTASAAATGTCCTTGTTTTTTAAAGAAAAGCACATTTTTTTGTCCATTAAAATAACATCAAATTGATCAGTGTAGACATTGTTAATGTTGTGAATGACTGTTGTAGCTGGAAACGGCAGATTTTTTTAAAAATGGAATATCTACATAGGCGTAGAGGCCCATTATCAGCAGCCATCACTCCTTTGTTCCAATGGCATGTTGTGTTAGCTAATCCAAGTTTATCATTTTAAAAGGCTAATTGATCATTAAAAAAACCTTTTGCAATTATGTTAGCACAGCTGAAAACTGTTGTGCTGATTTTAAAGAAGCAATAATTGCCCTTTAGACTAGTTGAGTATCTGGAGCAGCAGCATTTGTGGGTTCYATTACAGGCTCAAAATGGCCAGAAACAAAGAACTTTCTTCTGAAACTCGTCAGTCTATTCTTGTTCTGAGAAATGAAGGCTATTCCATGCGAGAAATTGCCAAGAAACTGAAGATCTCGTACAACGCTGTGTACTACTCCGTTCACAGAACAGCGCAAACTGGCTCAAACCAGAACAGAAACAGGAGTGGGAGGCCCCGGTGCACAACTGAGCAAGAGGACAAGTACATTAGAGTGTCTAGTTTGAGAAACAGACGGCTCACAGGTCCTCAACTGGCAGCTTCATTAAATAGTACCCTTAAAACACCAGTCTCAACGTCAACAGTGAAGAGGCGACTCCGGGATGCTGGCCTTCTAGGCAGAGTTGTAAAGAAAAAGCCATATCTCAGACTGGCCAATAAAAATAAAAGATTAAGATGGGCAAATGAGCACAGACACTGGACAGAGGAAGATTGGAAAAAAGTGTTATGGACAGACGAATCTAAGTTTGAGGTGTTCGGATCACAAAGAACATTCGTGAAACGCAGAAAAAATGAAAAGATGCTGGAGGAGTGCTTGACGCCATCTGTCAAGCATGGTGGAGGCAATGTGATGGTCTGGGGGTGCTTTGGTGGTGGTAAAGTGGGAGATTTGTACAGGGTAAAAGGGAACTTGAAGAAGGAAGGCTATCACTCCATTTTGCAACACCATGCCATACCCTGTGGACAGAGCTTAATTGGAGCCAATTTCCTCCTACAACAAGACAATGACCCAAAGCATAGCTCCAAACTATGCAAGAACTATTTAGGGAAGAATCAGTCAGCTGGTATTCTGTCTATAATGGAGTGGCCAGAACAGTCATTGGATTTCAATCCTATGGAGCTGTTGTGGGAGCAGCTTGACCGTATGGTACGTAAGAAGTGCCCATCAAGCCAATCCAACTTGTGGGAGGTGCTTCAGGAAGCATGGGGTGAAATCTCTTCAGATTACCTCAACAAATTGACYACTAGAATGCCAAAGGTCTGCAAGGCTGTAATTGCTGCAAATGGAGGATTCTTTGACGAAAGCAAAGTTTGAAGGACACCATTTCATTTAAAAATCATTATTATAATCTTGTCAATGTCTTCACTAGGGTTGCACATTTTGGGGAATATTCAGAGATGGAAGCTTTACGTGGGAATTAACAGGAATATATGGGAATTAACGGAAATATATGCATATTAATACTGTTTAAATGTAGGTGTTTTTTGTATTGGATATATTTACTATATCATATGGAGACAGAAACATAAACCTTATACCTCATCATAAGTAGACATAATTGCAAATTATTAAATCCTTCTAGTATATATATTTTTTTTTATATAATTTGTTACGAATTGAACTTTAATTAAATGAGTTGACTCTTCACATGGGATGATTTCACTGAACAACAAAATAAAGGGAATATTGAATGATCCATCACATCTCCCAAAAACGTTTTCGACACATCTGTAAAATGATAGTCTAGAAACTAAAGCTTTGGTTGTCTTCCTCTCAGGCTTCCATGTCTTCTCCCTGGACCTCCTCAATGTCCACCTCTTGAATATCAGATTCTGAGGCCTCGTCTTCACTGTCGCTTTCCAACCTTGTTAAGGATGGCTCGTTGTCAGGCTCAAAAAGCCTCAAATTTGCCCAGATGGCCACCAATTTTTCAACCCTTGTATTGGTCAGCCTGTTGCGTGCTTTGGTGTGTGTTCCCAAACAAGGACTAATTGCGCTCTGAGGCGGCTGATGTTGGTGGGATTTGGAGGATGATGGAGGCAACAGGGGAAAGAGCCTCAGATCCATAAAGTCCCTTCCACCAGGTGGCTGATGAGATATGTTGGCACGACTGCCATATTGCATCTCCATCCCAAAGCCCTTGCTTGGAAGTGTTCTTTGCTAGACTGCCAAGAACCTTGCCCTCATCCATGCGAAGGTGGCGAGACACTGTAGTGATGACACCATAGGCCTTGTTGATCTCTGCACCAGACAGGATGCTCTTGCCAGCATACATGGGGTCCAACATGTGCGCTGCGGCGTGTATGGGCTTCAGACAGAAGTCTTCACGCTTTTTGATGTATTTCAGAACTGCAGTTTCCTCTGCTTGGAGCAACAGTGAAGTGGGCAGAGCAGTGCGGATTTCTTCTCTTACATCTGCAAGCAGAGTCTGAACATCAGACTGGATGGCATTGTCTCCCTAAATCCGTGCAATGGCTACTGCTATAGGTTTCAGGCTGCTTACCCCTCTCTCCCAAAATACATCATCCAGGACGATCCTCTTGATGTGGCTGTCCATATCGGCAGACTGTGATATGGCCATTTCTTGAAGAGACTCCTTCCCCTCCAGGAGACTGTCAAACATGATGACAACACCACCCCAACGGGTGTTGCTGGCAGCTTCAATGTGGTGCTCTTATTCTTCTCACTTTGCTTGGTGAGGTAGATTGCTGCTATAACTTGATGACCCTTCCCATACCTAACCATTTCCTTGGTTCTCTTGTAGAGTGTATCCATTGTTTTCAGTGCCATGATGTTCTTGAGGAGCAGATCAATGCATGAGCAGCACAGCCAATGGGTGTGATGTAGGGTAGGACTCCTCCACTTTAGACCAAGCAGCCTTCATGTTTGCAGCATTGTCTGTCACCAGTGCAAATACCTTCTGTGGTCCAAGGTCATTGATGACTGCCTTCAGCTCATCTGCAATGTAGAGACCGGTGTGTCTGTTGTCCCTTGTGTCTGTGCTCTTGTAGAATACTGGTTGAGAGGTGGAGATGATGTAGTTAATTATTCCTTGCCCACAAACATTCGACCACCCATCAGAGATGATTGCAATAGTCTGCCTTCTCTATGATTTACTTGACCTTCACTTGAGCTCTGCATCCAGCAAATTAGTAGATAAAGCATGTCTGGTTGGAGGGTGATTATGCTGGGCGAAGAACATTCAGAAATCTCTTCCAATACACATTGCCTGTGAGTATCAGAGGTGAACCAGTTGCATACACAGCTCCAGCAAGACATTCATCAGCATTTTCTCTGACTACGTTCCTCCATTGAGTCAAAAAAACTTCTGATTCCAGGAGGACCATGAGCTGTTGCTATCGATAAGGTGTCTGATTCATAATTTTTTTCACCTTGAATAGAAGTAGAGGGACTTTTGTCAAGGTTGCTTGTTGTGAGCGCTGAGGGAACTTTATGCACTTGGCCAGATGATTCTGCATCTTTGTTGCATTCTTCACATGATTTGGCACAGTATTTGCAAATGTACACAGCTTTTCCTTCTACATTAGCTGCAGTGAAATTTCTCCTCACATCAGATAGTGCCCGTGACATTTTCCTGTAAAGATGAGTAAAAAAACAAAACAATACACATTCCATGTACAGATAAATAGTTAAGCAGTTAGATTAAACAACTCATTTTGTAAGATAAATGTTTTAAATGAAACGTGTATGGAAACAGGTGAATTAACACTCCTCAGTTAGCAGGCTCAAGCAAGCCTAAAACTAGCTAGCAGAAATTGTTAACAAGTTAACAATTTATCACACTTTGCTGTAGGCTACTATTTACTAGTTAACAACAAATCATGTATATGTCATATAAAATATATTCACCCACCAGTATTGTAATCAAAACTTACCAGAAAGCATGTAGTCCTTGGCTCAAACAGTGTAGTAGTTTGGGCTCAATAGCATCTCTTTAGTGTGCAAGATCTTGAGTATCAGCTGACATGTGATAGAAGAATGTTCTGTTCATGCAGAGGGTTACAATTCCATTGAATTGGGGATAGTTTAACCAAAATATGCCACAAGACCTAGAATTGCCTCATGTGTATTCCACAAAAGAAGTTCACTGTTAGCTGAACTTTTTTTGTTAATGAATTTAAGCAAAATTCCCAGAATTCCAGGGCTTAAATTCCCATGGAAATTTACCGAAAGTTTCCGACCCTTTGCAACCCTAGTCTCGACTATATTTCCTGTTAATTTTCCAACTCATTTCATGTATGTTTTCATGGAAAACAAGGACATTTTTAAGTGACCCCAACCTTTTGACAGGTAGTGTACATATGTTCCCATTATACCTGCCACCCAACCCAACAGTCTCCACCCAACAGTCCCACCCTGCCCCCAACAGTCTCCACCCTGCCCCCAACAGTCTCCACCCACCCAACAGCCTCCACCAACAGCCTCCACCCAACAGCCTCCACCCAACAGCCTCCACCCAACAGCCTCCACCCAACAGCCTCCACCCACAGCTCCACCCAACCCCCCCAACAGCCTCCACCCAACAGCCTCCACCCACAGCTCCACCCAACAGCTCCACCCAACAGCCTCCACCCAACAGCCTCCACCCAACACCTCCACCCAACAGCCTCCACCCCAACAGCCTCCACCCAAACCACCAACAGTCTCCACCCAACCCCAACAGTCTCCACCCAACCCCCAACAGTCTCCACCCAACCCCAACAGCTCCACCCAACCCCAACAGTCTCCACCCGCCCCCAACAGTCTCACCCCTGCTCCCCCAACAGTCTCCACCCAACAGTCCCCCTCCACCCAACAGCCTTCCACCCAAACAGCCTCCACCCAAACAGCCTCCACCCAACAGCCTCCACCCAACAGCCTCCCCCAACCCCCACAGCCTCCGCCCAACCCCCAACGCCTCCGACCCAACCCCCAACAGCCTCCGCCCAACCCCCAAAGCTACGCCCACACTCGCCCCCAACAGTCTTCCGCCCAAACACTCCACCACAGCCTCGCCCCAACCCCCAACATCTCCACCCAACAGCCTCCACCCAACCCCCAACAGTCTCACCCAACAGCCCTCCACCCCAACCCCCAACAGTCTCCATCCAACAGCCTCACCAACCCCAACAGGTCTCCACCCTGCCGAAGAGCACCACCGCACAGGCAGCAATGTCTTCTGGTAAAGCAGGCCGCTATCTCACCCAGCCACGAGACTCCAATACCCTCATCCAGACATGCAGCTCCAACATCCAGAAGATCACACAGAACAGTAAGTATTGCTGCTGAGAGTGGGCAAACCAAAGGTAGGAGATTTGAGTAATTTAAGATTCATTCATGCAAGTCAAGACTTTGTAATCTATGCTAGATGTATCCTAAAGCCTACAGTTTAGAGGATGTAATCTATGCCTGATGTATCCTAAAGCCTACAGTTTAGAGGATGTATGTTTTTGCATTTCCCAGCTGCCCAGATAAAGAGCATGGTGAATCAGCTGGGGACGGGACAAGACACCAGCGAACTGAGGGACAGTCTGTAAGTATTCTCGTTGTTTTGCTTGTACATACACTGACAAATGTATTCATGCGCCGAACACAGAACAGACCGCGTGTGCGTGCGTGCGCGTGCGTGCGTGTGCGTGTGTGTGTTCTGTTACTCCCTGAGAGTCTGCTATCTCRCTTACTGATTTTGGACATCGGCTCATGTTCATTCAGGCAGCAGATACAGCACTTTACRAACCTGCTGGCCAAGGAGACCAACAAGCACCTGAAAGACCTGGGCTCCGTCTCACCATRTTCAGCACCGTCAGAGCAGGTCAGTGTCTTTTCCAATGAGTTTGTGTGTGTGTGTGTGACTGACTCCTCAACAATGACATTGGGTAACCTTTGTGTTTGAATAGCTCCAGGTTGAAGTGTCCCATAGGTACTGATCTAGCATCAGCTTCCTCTCCCCCCTCAATCCTAACTTTAACCATTACGGGGGAAATGTAAAACTGACCCAAGATCAATGTCTAGGGGTAACTTCACCCTACACCGCTCCTTGACAGTGACAACTCACTGACCGTGACAATACGTTTTGAATGACCCATTTCTTCTTTGCTCAACCCACAGAGGCAACAGAAGATCCAGAAGGACCGACTGATGAATGATTTCTCCGCTGCCCTCAACAACTTCCAGGCCATCCAGCGCCAGGCAGCACAGAAGGAGAAGGAGTCTGTGGCCAGAGCCCGAGCTGGTTCCCGTCTCTCAGTAAGGCCAATGTCATACCATTGACAAGTTTCCTATTTTCAAATTTTCCAAGTGGATATTTTGCTTATGTAATGTCTGGCTCCTCTCTGTCAGGCTGAAGATGGTGCCTCTGAGGAACAGCTTGTGTCTTTTGATAAGTACGTTCAAGCTTCTCTCTCTCTCAAAGGAAGATGTTTTAATACTCCTCTACCTCAGGATATGGTTCCTGGTCTCTTAAATATCTCCTTCTCTCCAAAATGTGTTTTCCTCACTGTCCTTTCTTTTCTACAGCCAAGATGATTGGGCTCAGACAACCACACAGACGACAGAGGAGGCCATAACAGAAGAGGACTTGGTGCTTATCAAGGAGAGAGAGACTAACATCAGACAGCTAGAAGTAAAACTCTCTCACACACTCCCTCCATCTCTGTATTCCAAAACATTAAGAACACCTTCCTCATATGGAGTTYCACCRCCTTTTMCCCTCAGAACAGCCTCAATTCATCYGGGCATGGACTCTACAAGGTGTTGAAAGTGTTCCACAGGGATGCTGGCCCATGTTGACTCCAATGCTTCCCACAGTTGTCAAGTTGGCTGGATGTCCTTTGGGTGGTGGACCATTCTTGATACACAGGGGAAACTGTTGAGTGTGGAAAAACCCAGCAGCGTTGCAGTTCTTGACACAAACCGGTGCGCCTGGCACCTACTACCATACCCCGTTCAAAGGCACTTAAATATTTTGTCTTGCCCATTCACCCTCTGAATGGCACACATACACAATCCATGACTCAAGGCTTAAAAATCATTCTTTAACCTGTCTCCTCCCCTTCATCTTCACTGATTTTGAAGTGGATTTAACAAGTAACATCCATAAGGGATCGTAGCTTTCGCCTGGATTCACCTGGTCAGTCTATATCATGGAAATAGCAGGTGTTCCTAATATTTTGTACACTCGGTGTATAGCGCTCTGTCCCTGCGGTCAACGGGCGGGCCTCTACAATGTTCAGCAAGGGGCCGCACCATTGGCCACGCCCCTGCCACATCCACCACCTAAGCTCCATTTTGATCCAGAAAGAAATCCTAAAATCAGTATTTAGGGAGCGCCTGGGGACCAGACCAATGCCTATGTTCATCACGTGGCATAAACAGGAATGCATTATCTTTCTCACTTGAGTTGAGTTATTTCAGGATTACCATTCTCATTGAGTTATATTGTTATTTCAGCGTTACCTTTCTCATTGAGTTATATTGTTATTTCAGCGTCACCTTTCTCATTGAGTTATATTGTTATTTCAGCGTCACCTTTCTCATTGAGTTATATTGTTATTTCAGCGTTACTTTCTCATTGAGTTATATTGTTATTTCAGCATTACCTTTCTCATTGAGTTATATTGTTATTTCAGCGTCACCTTCTCATTGAGTTATATTGTTATTTCAGCGTCACCTTTCTCATTGAGTTATATTGTTATTTCAGCGTCACCTTTCTCATTGAGTTATATTGTTATTTCAGTCGGACATCTTGGATGTGAACCAGATCTTCAAGGACCTGGCAGTGATGATTCATGATCAGGGAGAGGTGATTGGTGAGTCCCATCACTGTTGTAGTACTGGAGTACAGAACCCCAATCGGTTACTTCCTTCATAAAAACCCACCACTCTAAAACATGATTTGAACTCTTTATGATTACATTTCCCTCGATGCACATGCTTCCAGGTAGATCGCTGACCCAACAACACGTGTGTTTGAAATGAAAAAATGCATCTACACTATACGTGAATGAGTAGGTGTTCTATAAASTTTTGACCGGTAGTGTATGTGTTTTAAAGAAAAGCTGACTCACCATAAGGCAGTGACAAGCTGAGCCAGGGTGTTTGACCCTCTCTCTGTGTGTGTTTAAAGAAAAGCTGACCCACCAGGGTGTTTGACCCTCTCTCTGTGTGTGTTTAAAGAAAAGCTGACCCACCAGGGTGTTTGACCCTCCTCTCTGTGTGTGTTTAAAGAAAAGCTGACCCACCAGGGTGTTT
>NW_019942606.1:305710-312875 GCF_002910315.2 Salvelinus sp. IW2-2015 | reverse complement strand
GAGGGTCAAACACCCTGGTGGGTCAGCTTTTCTTTAAACACACACAGAGAGGAGGGTCAAACACCCTGGTGGGTCAGCTTTTCTTTAAACACACACAGAGAGGAGGGTCAAACACCCTGGTGGGTCAGCTTTTCTTTAAACACACACAGAGAGGAGGGTCAAACACCCTGGTGGTCAGCTTTTCTTTAACACACCACAGAGAGGAGGTCACACACCTGGTGGGTCAGCTTTTCTTTAAACACACACAGAGAGAAGGAGGGTCAAACACCCTGGTGGGTCAGCTTTTCTTTAAACACACACAGAGAGGAGGGTCAAACACCCTGGTGGGTCAGCTTTTCTTTAACACACACAGAGAGAGAGAGGAGGGTCAAACACCCTTGGTGTCAGCTTTTCTTTAAACACACACAGAGAGGAGGGTCAAACACCCTGGTGGGTCAGCTTTTTCTTAAACACACACAGAGAGGAGGGTCAAACACCCTGGTGGGTCAGCTTTCTTTAAACACACACAGAAGAGGAGTCAAACACCCTGGTGGGTCAGCTTTTCTTTAAACAACACACGAGAGGAGGGTCAAACACCCTGGTGGGTCAGCTTTCTTTACACACACAGAGAGGAGGGTCAAACACCCTGGTGGGTCAGCTTTTCTTTAAACACACACAGAGAGGAGGGTCAAACACCGGTGTGGTCAGCTTTTCTTTAAACACACACAGAGAGGAGGGTCAACACACCTGGTGGGTCAGCTTTTCTTTAAACACACACAGAGAGAGAGGGTCAAACACCCTGGTGGGTCAGCTTTTCTTTAAACACACACACAGAGAGGAGGGTCAAACACCCTGGTGGGTCAGCTTTTCTTTAAACACACACAGAGAGGAGGGTCAAACACCTGGTGGGTCAGCTTTTCTTTAAACACACACAGAGAGAGGGTCAAACACCCTGGTGGGTCAGCTTTTTCTTAAACCACACACAGAGAGAGGGTCAAACACCCTGGCTCAGCTTGTCACTGCCTTATGGTGAGTCAGCTTTTCTTTAAAACACATACACTACCGGTCAAAAGTTTATAGAACACTACTCATTCACCGTATAGTGTAGATGCATTTTTTCATTTCAAACACACGTGTGTTGGGTCAGCGATCTACCTGGAAGCATGTGCATCGAGGGAATGTAATCATAAAGAGTTCAAATCATGTTTTAGAGTGGTGGGTTTTTATGAAGGAAGTAACCGATTGGGGTTCTGTACTCCAGTCTACAACAGTGATGGGACTCACCAATCACCTCTCCCTGATCATGAATCATCACTGCCAGGTCCTTGAAGATCTGGTTCACATCCAAGATGTCCGACTGAAATAACAATATAACTCAATGAGAAAGGTGACGCTGAAAATAACAATATAACTCAATGAGAAGGTAACGCTGAAATAACAATATAACTCAATGAGAAAGGTGACGCTGAAATAACAATATAACTCAATGAGAAAGGTGACGCTGAAATAACAATATAACTCAATGAGAAAGGTAATGCTGAAATAACAATATAACTCAATGAAAAAGGTAACGCTGAAATAAAATATAACTCAATGAGAAAGGTGAGCGAATAACAATAAACTCAATGAGAAAGGTGACGCTGAATAACATATAACTCTCAATGAGAAAGGTAACGCTGAAATAACAATATAACTCAATGAGAACGGTAATCCTGAAATAACTCAAGTGAGAAAGATAATGCATTCCTGTTTATGCCACGTGATGAACATAGGCATGGTCTGGTCCCAGGCGCTCCCTAAATACTGATTTTAGGATTCTTTCTGGATCAAAATGGAGCTTAGGTGGTGGATGTGGCAGGGGCGTGGCCAATGGTGCGGCCCCTTGCTGAACATTGTAGAGGCCCGCCCGTTGACCGCAGGGACAGAGCGCTATACACCGAGTGTACAAAATATTAGGAACACCTGCTATTTCCATGATATAGACTGACCAGGTGAATCCAGGCGAAAGCTACGATCCCTTATGGATGTTACTTGTTAAATCCACTTCAAAAATCAGTGAAGATGAAGGGGAGGAGACAGGTTAAAGAATATTTTTAAGCCTTGAGTATGGATTGTGTATGTGTGCCATTCAGAGGGTGAATGGGCAAGACAAAATATTTAAGTGCCTTTGAACGGGTATGGTAGTAGGTGCAGGGGCGCACCGGTTTGTGTCAAGAACTGCAACGCTGCTGGGTTTTTTCACACTCAACAGTTTCCCCTGTGTATCAAGAATGGTCCACCCACAAAGGACATCCAGCCAACTTGACAACTGTGGGAGCATTGGAGTCAACATGGGCCAGCATCCCTGTGGAACACTTTCAACACCTTTGTAGAGTCCATGCCCTGATGAATTGAGGCTGTTCTGAGGGCAAAGGAGGTGCAACTCCATATGAGGAGGGTGTTCTTAATGTTTTGGAATACAGAGATGGAGGGAGTGTGTGAGAGAGTTTTACTTCTAGCTGTCTGATGTTAGTCTCTCTCTCCTTGATAAGCACCAAGTCCTCTTCTGTTATGGCCTCCTCTGTCGTCTGTGTGGTTGTCTGAGCCCATCATCCTTGGCTGTAAAAAGAAAGGACAGTGAGGAAACACATTTTGGGAGAAGGAGATATTTAAGAGACAGGAACCATATCCTGAAGTAGAGAGTATTAAAACATCTTCCTTTGAGAGAGAGAGAAGCTTGAACGTACTTATCAAAAGACACAAGCTGTTCCTCAGAGGCACATCTTCAGCCTGACAGGAGGAGCCAGACATTACATAAGCAAAATATCCACTTGGAAATTTGAAAATAGGAAACTTGTCAATGGTATGACATTGGCCTTACTGAGAGACGGGACAGCTCGGGCTCTGGCCACAGACTCCTTCTCCTTCTGTGCTGCCTGGCGCTGGATGGCCTGGAAGTTGTTGAGGGCAGCGGAGAAATCATTCATCCAGTCGGTCCTTCTGGATCTTCTGTTGCCTCTGTGGGTTGAGCAAAGAAGAAATGGGTCATTCAAAACGTATTGTCCGTCAGTGAGTTGTCACTGTCAAGGACGGTGTAGGGTGAAGTTACCCCTAGACATTGTATCTTGGGTCAGTTTTACATTTCCCCCGTAATGGTTTAAAGTTAGGATTGAGGGGGAGAGGAGAGCTGATCTCAGATCAGTATCTATGGGACATTACAACCTGGAGCTTTCAAACACAAAGGTTACCAATGTCATTGTTGAGGAGTCAGTACACACACACACACAACTCATTGGAAAAGACACTGACCTGCTCTGACGGTGCTGAAAATGGTGAGACGGAGCCCAGGTCTTTCAGGTGCTTGTTTGGTCTCCTTGCCAGCAGGTTGGTAAGTGCTGTCATCTGCTGCTGAATGAACGAGCCGATGCTTCCACTCAGTAGTAGGGAGATAGCAGACTCTCAGGGAGTAGCAGAACACGACACACAGCACCACCAGCCACGCGTCTATGTTGTCTGTGTTCGGCCGCATGAATACATTTGTCAGTGTATGTACAAGCAAACAACGAGAATACTTACAGACTGTCCCTCAGTTCGCTGGTGTCTTGTCCCGTCCCCAGCTGATTCACATGCTCTTATCTGTGGCAGCTGGGAAATGCAAAAACATACATCCTCTAAACTGTAGGCTTTAGGATACATCAGGCATAGATTACATCTCTAACTGTAGCTTTAGGAACATCTAGCATAGATTACAAAGTCTTGACTTGCATGAATGATCTTAAATTACTCAAATCTCCCTATCTTGGTTTGCCCACTCTCAGCAGCAATACTACTGTTCTGTGTGATTTCTGCGAGGATGTTGAGCTGCATGTTCGGATGAGGGTATTGGAGTCTCGTGGCTGGGTGAGATAGCGGCCCTGCTTTACCAGCAAGACATTGCTGCCTGTGTCGGTGTCTTTCGGGAGAGTGGAGACTGTTGGGGGTTGGGTGGAGGGTTGCGGGTTGGTGGAGGCTGTTGGGGGTGGGTGGAGGCTGTTGGGAGGCTGTTGGGCTGGAGGCTGTTGGGTGGAGGCTGTTGGGTGGAGGCTGTTGGGTGGAGGCTGTTGGGATGGGAGGCTGTTGGGTGGAGCTGTTGGGTCTCTCTGTGTGTGTTTAAAGAAAAGCTGACCCACCAGGGTGTTTGACCCTCCTCTCTGTGTGTGTTTAAAGAAAAGCTGACCCACCAGGGTGTTTGACCCTCCTCTCTCTCTCTGTGTGTGTTTAAAGAAAAGCTGACCCWCCAGGGTGTTTGACCCTCCTCTCTGTGTGTGTTTACATGACAGACAGCATAGAGGCCAACGTGGAGAGTGCTGAGGTCCACGTAGACCGAGGGACAGAGCAGCTTCAGAGAGCCGCCTACTTCCAGGTAAGAGGAATTATCACTGTTGCAGAGTAAGACTCTACTCCCGAGTGGTGCAGCGGTCCAAGGCACTGCATCTCAGTGCTAAAGGTGTCACTACAGACCCTGGTTCGATTCCAGGCTGTATCGCCACCGGCCCTGATTGGGAGTCCCGTAGGGTGGCGCACAATTGTCCCAGTGTCGTCCGGGTTTGGCCGGGATAGGCCGTCATTGTAAATAAGAATTTGTAACATAACTGACTTGCCTAGTTAAATAAAGGTTCAATGTTTTTTTTTTTAATAAACAAGATCCTGCGTCCCCTGCTAGCTAGCGATGGCTGCCGATTTTAAAATGAGGGATCCCATTAATATTCAGTAGGATTGTCTCGTGCCGAACTGAGCCAGGTGAGAGCGAGGGGAAAGCTGAACATTCTGCATATTCTCAATGAAATCATGGAGCGATTGACCAATTTAGGCTCACTGTAGCTTTCAGACTGCTCGATTGGCTGTTGATCCCTTTGCCCTCAGAACAGCCTCAGTTCATCATGGACTCTGCGAGCTGTTGAAAGTGTATAAACTGAGCAGTATAATAAAGTCTGTTAGCAACAGTTTTTTGTTTCTGCAGCTCAACTGTCACCAACCCACCCATCCCTCTGCTCTGTCTCTCACCTCAGCAAAAGTCCCGTAAGAAGATGTGCATCTTGGCCGTGGTCCTGTCCATAGTACTGACCGTACTGGGCATCATCATCTGGCAAGCCACCCAATGAGAAGAGAGACCGCACCCAAGCTTCCTCTGTCACTTCTTTATTTGTTTCAACCTGAAGCCCCGGATGGATCCCTGGAGTGGTTTGAGGAAGGGATTCCCGGCTAGCTCACTGTTGGCAGGGTCAGAGGTCAGGGGAGTGTATCAGGGGCAAAGGGATGGGTCTGGGATGTAACCTTACCTGTTAACTGACATCCCCCCCCCCATCAAACCCCCCTCCTGAGCTCAAGGCCTCCAGCTAAACCTCCTCTCTGAGACAACGCAGTAGTATTTCTATTCAAATGAAGGAGAGTATTGAAGTAAGATTGGAGCGTGGATTAATAAAAGAGACTCTTATCTGTTTGTGATATTTCTGCACTAACATGAAATTCATTGATTTACAAAAGCAGAATAATTGTTATTGTAGGGGTGTCAATGATTTTTGTAACCTGTATATTCTGGCACTGTTGGTGTGTAACAGTGTAGTGTCACAGTCCATTCAGTTATACGAGAGGTTTCCCCCACACACATTAAACCTCTTCCTCGACTAAAATACATTTTTCAATTGAGGTTCTCCATTCAGCTTGTTTTGTTGTTGTCCAGGAATAGCCTTAATCTGTGTTGAGAGAACACCATAGTCCTTATATTGCTTAGGTGAGATGAAGTTCTGATAGCAACTTTGTTTTCCAACTGTAAACATGACGATAATAACAAACTATGGTTGTAATAAATACTTTAGTAACACCATTGCATGAGCAAACCAGTTTCCGCAATGTTTATTTAATTTAATGTAGGACTAGGTATAATCTTTGTCAGGGTAACAAGCCTTGCAAGTAGTATTATGTAATGCAACTTTTTATTATTTTTGGTTCCTCCCTGCTTTAAGAACATGTTAGAGGAACTGGGACTTTATAGTGGGGAGGAACAGGGACTTTATAGTGGTGAGGAACAGGGACTTTATAGTGGTGAGGCAGGACTTTAAGTGGAGGAACTGGGACTTTATAGTGGGGAGGAACAGGGACTTTATAGTGGTGAGGACTGGGACTTTATAGTGGTGAGGAACAGGGACTTTATAGTGGGGAGACTGGGACTTTATAGGGGTGAGGAACTGGGACTTTATAGTGGTGAGGAAACTGGGACGTTATAGTGGTGAGAACAGGGACGTTATAGGGTGAGGAACAGGGAGGTTATAGTGGTGAGGACAGGGACGTTATAGGGGTGAGGAACAGGGAGGTTATAGTGGTGAGGAACAGGGACTTTATAGTGGTGAGGAACAGGGACTTTATAGTGTGAGGAACGGGACTTTATAGGAATTTATGGTGAGGAACAGGGACTTTATAGGGTGAGGAAACAGGGCTTTATAGGGGGAGACTGGGACTTTATAGTGGTGAGGAACTGGGACTTTATAGTGGTGAGGAACGGGACCTTTATAGTGGGGAGGAACAGGGACTTTATAGTGGGGGCGGAACAGGGCTTTATAGTGGAGGAACAGGGACTTTATAGGGTGAGGAACAGGGACTTTATAGTGGGGAGGAACAGGGACTTATAGTGGGGAGGAACAGGGACTTTATAGTGGTGAGGAACAGGGACTTTATAGGGGTGAGGAACAGGGACTTTATAGTGGTGAGGAACTGGGATTTATAGTGGGGAGGAACAGGGACTTTATAGTGGGGAGGAACTGGGACTTTATGTGGGGCTGGACTTTATAGTGGTGAGGAACTGGGACTTTATAGTGGTGAGGAACAGGGACCTTTATAGTGGGGAGGAACAGGGATTTATAGGGGGAGGGACAGGGACTTTAAAGGGTGAGGAACAGGGACTTTTAGGGTGAGACAGGCTTTATAGTGGTGAGGAACAGGACGTTATAGGGGTGAGGAACAGGGAGTTATAGTGGTGAGGAACAGGGACTTTATAGTGGGGAGGACACTGGGACTTTATAGTGGTGAGGAACATGGGACTTTATAGTGGTGAGGAACAGGGACTTATATAGTGGGGAGGAACAGGGACTTTATAGGGGTGAGGAACAGGGACTTTATAGGGGTGAGGAACTGGGACTTTATAGTGGTGAGGAACAGGGAGGTTATAGTGGTA
>NW_019942606.1:300462-303809 GCF_002910315.2 Salvelinus sp. IW2-2015 | reverse complement strand
TGCGCCGAGGCCATCATGCTTGTTGGGGGTGCTTTGCTGCCGGAGGAGTGGTGGCAGCTTTCTCTTAAAAATAGATGGCATCTCAGACGTATGGTGGCATCATAAAATTATACAGCTTGGATATATATTGAAAGCAAACAATGGTTCTCGACTAAGACATAGGCAGATCAGGGAAGGTTAAAGCTTGGTCGCAAATGCGCCCTCTTAGGCTTTTGGTTGGATCCACTTCAATACTTGATTTGTTGGTCTTAACCCTAAAAATTTGGGAAGTAATGGCTTGGGGTCATGGGTCCATTTGGAAGGGAGGCCTTTGGACCAAAGCTTTAACTTGTTTCTGGACTGGAGTCTTGAGATTGTTTGCTTCATATATCCATATAATTTTAATTTCCTCGTTGATGCCTTATTTTGTGAATGCACCACTCCTCCTGCAGGCAAAGCACCCACTAACACTGTGCTGCCCCCCGTGCTTCACGGTTGGGATGTGTTCTTCGGCTTTCAAGCGACCCCTTTTTCCTCCAAAATAACGATGGTCATTATGCCAACAGTTCTTTTTCTTTCATCAGCAGAGGACATTTCTCCAAAAAGTACAATCTTTGTGCCGCTGTGCAGTTGCAAACCGTATTCTAGCTGTTTATGGTGGTTTTGTGAGGGCAGAGGCCTCTTCCTTGCTGAGCGGCTTTCAGGTTATGTCGTATAGATTGTTTACTGTGGGATATGGTCTGTTTGTACCGTGTTTCTCCAGCATCTTCACAGGGCTTTGCTGTTGTTCAGGTTGATTTGCAATTTTTCGCGCAAGAGTACGTTCATCTCTAGGAGACAGAATGCTCTCTTCCTGAGGGGTAGAGATGGCTGTGTGGTCCCATGGAGTTTATTAATTGTGTATTAATTGTTTACAGAATGAACGTGGTACTAGGGGCTTGTAACTAGCTCTCCAAGGATGAAAGATTATGGGAGGTCTACAATTTCGCTCCACAATTAGACATACGAGTCTTTGACTGATTTATTTTGATTTTCCATGCTGTAAGCAAAAGAGGCACTGAGTTTGAAGGTTGGCATGAAATCATACACAGGTAGCACCTCAATTGATCAAATTATGTCAATTAGCCCACAGAAGCTTCTAAAGCATGACATTTTCTTGGAATTTCAATGGTCAACTTAGTGTATGTAAACTTCTGACCCACTGGAATTGTGACCGTGAATTAATGTGAATATCTGTTTAACAATTGTTGGACAAATTACTTGTGTCATGCACAAAGTCGATGTCCTAACCGACTTGCCAAAACTATAGTTTGTTAACAAGACATTTGTGGAGTGGTTGAAAAACGAGTTTTAATGACTCCAACCTTCCGACTTCAACTGTATATATATATATATATATTATAAATCATTATGAATTTTTTCCAGGTACAAAAAAAGTAATATTTTAAATGCAAAGCTACCAGTTTTTTTTATTGATTTATTTTACTTCTATCGGTATAAATAAATACTTAATTCTTAAGTGTTTATATTGGTGTACTTTTGAATGTCCAAAAAAGGTGGTGGTTTGCACGGAAGTTGCTTTTAAAAAAAATGTAGTGGTTTGCACGGAAGTTGCTTTAAAAAAATTATTATTATTTTTTTTTTTACTGGAGATGAAAGATTAACACAAACATTTCAGTGTGTGTGTGTGTATGTGTGTGTCACTTTTGTTTTGTTTTGTACGGTGAAGGTAAAATACAAAACACACTGTCCTGTAGGAGGTGGGATATGGTAGAATATGGTGGCCAGCAGGTGTCAGTGCAGCTCTGAATACAGGCTGAGGGTGAAGATGTAATGTTCATGGAAGAGCTGCAAACTGCTGATTTCAACCATCTGGTTCAGATGCACTGCGTCTACGTAGATTCACACTGAATGGCAATAAGAATGGAGTAGAGTTTAATTATTTCATTACCAATGAAACAAGTTGAAATTTATGACGTGGTTTATAGCTTGCGTGTGGATGCACATGCACATTTAGTTGACAAGTAGGTAAGACACCAATTTGCATCAGCAGAAGCAGTCTTCAAAGTCTGTTTATACGGTGTCACAAGTATGTTCTGTTAGATCCCGTCCTTTCGGGAACGCTTTTGCGTGTTTCATTAAAACAGACGATGAACATTACCCAAGTAATTGATTTTCACATCTGCTTCTACTGGCTCTGAAACCTCCAGCTGAGTCACTGCCATATATACAGACCCTTTACATCCAGCACTCCAGACAGAACACCAGACAGAACACCAGACAGAACACCAGACAGAACACCAGACAGAACACCAGACAGAACTCCAGACAGAACTCCAGACAGAACACCAGACAGAACGCGGTGAACCACCCCCTCCCTCTACCAATTCGCTCAGAGGGCCTCCGTTGTCACGGGTTCCTAAATAAACTCTAGGGTGACTTAAGCACCACAGGTACTTCCACGAAGTGTGAACGATCTGAGAGACAAGGCAAGAAGGGCCTTCTATGCACTCAAAAGGAACTAACATTTTGCATCCCAATTAGGAGCTGGCAAAAAATACTTGAATCGGGTTTATAGAACCATTTTGCCCTTGATGGTGGACAGGGGCTACTGTCCATGTATCGGCTTTACAAAGGAAGACCCAACGGCGTGCCAACTATGGCCTCTCTTCGCAGACGACTCAATGGCATTGTATTACGCTTCGACAATAAAACGCTCGTGGCTGTAGGGCCCCCATCGAACGCAGAGGACTGGGTGATCTCGGCTCTGCTGAGGCCGATGTAAGGTCTTTAATCAGGTAAACACTCACAAGGCGGACTAAGATTCAGGTGCGTTCCTCAGAGCATGCCAGATCACTGTAATTTTCACCTCTCCATGGTCCAGTCTGTAATGTTCAACCTCTCCTTGTCCCGACGTCGTCTGTAATGTTCAATCCTCTGCCATGTTCCCAGTCTGTATGTTACCTCTCCTTGTCAGCCCTCTGTAATGTTCAACCTCTCCATTGTCCAAGTCTGTAATGTCAAACTCCTCGTCCTGAGTCTGTATGTTAACTTCTCCTTTGTCCAGTCTGTAATGTTCAACTCTCCTTGCCAGTCTGTAATGTTAAACCTCTCCTTGTCCAGTCTGAATGTTCAACCTCTCCTGTCCCAGTCTGTAATGTTCAACTCTCCATGTCCGTCTGTAATGTTCAAACTGCTCCTCTGTCCCAGTCTGTAAGTGTTCAACTTCTCCTTGTCAGTCTGTAAGTTAACCTTCCATGCCCAGTCTGTATGTTCAACCTCTCCTGCGTCGGCGAGTCTGATAATGTTTCAACCTCTCCTTGATGCCAGTCTGTTAATGTTCCAATCTCGTCGTCCGTAAGTGAATG
>NW_019942606.1:289025-300437 GCF_002910315.2 Salvelinus sp. IW2-2015 | reverse complement strand
CGACCTGGGGGAGGGAAAAAGGTTTGACGAAATAAGTGAAATAATCTGGTCTGTAAACAATTATTGTTGGACATAATTTACGCTATTGTGCTCATGAAGAGGAGTCGATGTCTCTAACGATTGCAAAACTATAGTTTGTTATATCAAGTAACATTTGGTGGGAGTGTTTGAAAAACGAAGTGGTGTTTAATACTCACACTTCGCGACTTTTCACTGTATAATAGTATTTATAATTATTATAATCTTTTGAAATTTTTTTTCACAGTAAGCATTAAAAGAAGTAATATTACTAAATGCAAAGCTACAAGTTTTTTTTTATTGCTCTTATTTACTTCTATCGGTAATAAAATAAATACTTTAATTCTTAAGTGTTTATATTTGGGGGTACTTTTGAATGTCAAAAAGTGGTGGTTTAGGCAGCGTAAGAGTGCTTTTTTATTTTTAAATGTAAGTGGTTTGGCACGGAAGTTGCTTTGAAAAAGATTATGTTTATTTTTTCTTGTACTGGAGATGAAAGATTAACACAAACATTTCAGTGTGTGTGGTGTATGTGGCTGTGGTCACTTTGTTGTTTTGTTTTTGTAGCGGTGAAGGTAAAAATACAAACAACTGCTCCTAGTAGGAGTGGGCATAGGTAGAATAATGGTGGCAGCAGGTGGATCAGTGTCGAGCGTGTAAGTACAGGCTGAGGGTGACAATGTATGGTTCTTGATGGCAGGAAGCTGCAAACCTGTTGCATGTTTCAAAACCAGTCCTGGTTCAGATTGCACCTGCGTCTACGTATTCACAACTGGATGGCAATAAGAATGGAGATGAGAGTTGAAATTAATTTTATTACCACTGAACATAAGTTGAAATTTAATGACCGTGGGGTTTATAGCTTGCGTGGTGTAGCCACTGACGCATTAGTTGCACAAGTAGGTAAGCACCAGATATGGTCATCAGCAGAAGTCGATCTCAAGAGTACTGGTTTGATTAGTAGTCATCAAGTATGGTTCTGTTAGATCCCGCTCCTTTCTGGGAACGGCTTTTGCTGTTCATTAAGCAGCACGATGACATGTACACACAAGGTAATTGATTTTCGCAACATCTGCTTCTACTGGCTCTGAAACTCCAGTGAGTCACTGCCATAGTATGACCCCTTTACATCATGACTCACTGCATACGCAGCAACTACGCAGACAGAACAGCCAAGACTCAGAACACCAACAGAACAGAAACGAGAACAGCCGAAGACACTCAGACAGAATCAACAGACAGCAACACCACGACAGCAAGAAGAAACTACGCACAGAACACCAGACAGAACGACACAAGACAGAACTCAGACAGAACACCAGAGCAGGCGTGAAACCCCCTCAGGCTACAGATTTGCGCTCAGAGGGCCTCGCAGTTCAGACGGCGGTGTCCTAAGTAACTCAGGCGTGCCTCATTTAAAATCTAGAGGCCTTTTCACGGTCACTAGGACTTAGATGCGTTGTCACGGTAACTACGAATGTGAACGGATGCTGAGAGACAAGGCAAGAAGGGCCTTCATGCCATCAATAAGGAAACTATCATTTTGCATCCCCAATTCAGGAGCTGGCAACATAAATAAAATCTTGAAATCGGGTTGATAGAGCACCTTGACCCTTGAGATGGTGTTGAACATGGGGCTACATGTTCGCATGATACGAGTGGCTTTACAAAGGAAGACCCACAACGGCGTGCCCTAATCTATGGCCTCTCTTCCCAGGACGACTCAAGTGGCATTGTATAGTACGCTTCGACAAAAAAGCTCACAAAGGCGTGACGATGAGGGCCCCCATCGAACGCAGAGGATGGGTGAATCTCGGCTGTCTTAGGCCGATGGTCAAGAGTCTTTAATCAGGTTAAGACACTCTACAAGGCTGGACTACAGATTCAGGCGCTTCTCAGAGCAATGCACTAGATCCACTGTAATTTTTCAACCTCATTCCATGGTCCAGTCTGTTAATGTTCAACCTCTCCTGTGTCCCGTCTTAATGTTAACCTCGTTCCATTCCAGTCTGTAATGTTACCTCTGCCTGTCCGTCTATACACCCTCCCGTACCCCCCTCTGTAATGTTCAACCTCTCCTTGTCCCAGTCTGTAATGTTCAAACCTCCCCATGTCCAGTCTGTATTGTTACTCTCCATGTCCAGTCTGTAATGTTCAAAGCCTTCCTTGTCCAGTCCTGTAATGTTCAACCTCTCCTTGTCTCAGTCTGTAATGTTCAACCTCTCCCTGTCCCAGTCTGTAATGTTCAACTCTCCATGTCCGTCTGTAATGTTCAACTGCTCTCCTTGTCCCAGTCTGTAAGTGTTTCAACTCCTCTCTTGTGCCAAGTCTGTAAGTTCAACCTTCCATGTCCCAGTCTGTAATGTTCAACCTCTCCTCTGGAGTCTTTAATGTTTCAATCTCTCAGATGTCCTAGTCTGGTATCCTCACGTTTTTAACTGGACCGTACTAGGATCATGTCTGGTTCGTATGACTCTAAGGCCTTCCATGCGGCACAATGACTACTGCTTGTATCACTCCACATCTGTAATCATGAAGGGTTCCTGAGTGGCGGAGTGGCGCAGCGTTCTAAGGCACTACATCTCAGTGCAAGAGGTGTCACTGCAGTCCCTGGTTCGAATCCAGGCTGCATCACATTCGGCTGTAATTGGAAGTCCCGTAAGGCAGTACACAATTGGCCCAGCGTCATCAGGGTAGGCCGTCGTTGTAAATAAGAATTTGTTCTTAACTGACTTGCCTAGTTAAATAAAGGTTAACATTTTTAAAAAGTGCTTTGAAAGGCTGGCAATGAAACACATGAACTCCATCATCCAATGGTATTTATAAAGCCATTCTTACATCAGCTGATATCTCAAAGTGCTGTACAGAAACCCAGCCTAAAACCCCAAACAGCAAGCAATGCAGGTGTAGAAGCACGGTGGCTAGGAAAAACTCCCTAGACAAGCCAGAACCTAGGAAGAAACCTAGAGAGGAACCAGGCTATGTAGAGAGTAGAGATTATGACAGAACATGGCCAAGATGTTCAAATGTTCATAGATGACCAGCAGGGTCAAATAATAATAATCACTGTGGTTGTAAATGGTGCAACAGGTCAGTACCTCAGGGGTAAATGTCAGTTGGCTTTTCATAGCCGATCATTCAGAGTATCTCTACCGCTCCTGCGGTCTCTAGAGCCACTCCGATTTGTATACCGCTCCAACACATCCATAGATGATGCAATTTCAATTGCATTCCACACCCACCTAGATAAAAAGAATACCGGTGTGAGAATGCTGTTAATTGACTACAGATCTGCGTTCAACACCATAGTCTCCTCCAAGCTCGTCACCAACTTTAGGATTAGATCCTGGACTTCCTGATGGGCCGACCCCAGGTGGTGAGGTTACGCAACATCACCTCTGCCACGCTGACCTTTAAACACTTCAACATTCGCAGGGCCAGACGGATTACCAGGACGTGTACTCCGAGCATGCGCTGACCAACTGGCAAGTGCTTTCACTGACATTTTCAATCTCTGAGTCTGTAATGCCAACATGATTCAAGAAGACCACCATAGTCCCTGTGTCCAAGAACACAAAGGTAACCTGCCTAAATGACTATTGACCRGTAYCACTCACGTCTGTAGCCATGAAATGCTTTGAAAAGCTGGCCATGGCTTACATCAACACCATTATCCCAGAAACCCTAGACCCACTCCAATTTGCATACCGCACCAACAGATCCATAGAAGATGCYATCTCTATTGCACTCCACACTGCCCTTTCACACCTGGATAAAAGGAACACCTTTGTGAGAATGCTATTCATTGACTACAGCTCAGCGTTAAACACTAAGGACTAAACACCTCCCTCTGCAACTGGATCCTGGACTTCCTGACGGCCCCCCCAGGTGGTAAGGTTAGGTAACAACATATCCGCCACGCTGATCTTCAACACGGGGGCCCCTCAGGGGTGCGTGCTCAGTCCCCTACTGTACTCCCTGTTCACTCATGACTGCATGGCCACGCATGACTCCAACACCATCATTAAGTTTGCTGATGACACAACAGTGGTAGGCCTGATCACCGACAACYATGAGACAGCCTATAGGAAGGAGGTCAGAGACAAGACCGTGTGGTCCTAGGACAACAACCTCTCCCTCAACYTGATAAAGACAAAGGAGATGATTGTGGACTACAGGAAAAGGAGGACCGAGCATGTCCCCATTCTCATCGACGGGGCTGTAGTGGAACAGGTTGAGAGCTTCAAGTTAACCTTGGTGTCCACATCACCAACAAACTAACATGGGCCAAGCACACCAAGACAGTTGTGAAGAGGGCACGACAAAGCCTACTCCCCCTCAGGAGTCTGAAAAGATTTGGCATGGGTCCTCAAATGCTCAAAAGGTTCTACAGCTGCACCATCAAGAGCTTCCTGACGGGTTGCATCACTGCCTGGTATGGCAACTGCTCGGCCTCCGACCGCAAGGCACTACAGAGGTAGTGCGTACGGCCCAGTACATCACRYGGGCCAAGCTTCTTGCTGTCCAAAACCTCTATACCAGGCAGTGTCAGAGGAAGGCCCTAAAAATGATGAAAGACTCCAGCCACCCATGGTCATAGACTGTTCTCTCTGCAACCGCACGGCAAGCTGCACCGGAACGCCAAGTCTAGGTCCAAGATTCTAAACAGCTTCTACCCCCAAGCCATAAGACTCCTGAACAGCTAATCAAATGGCTACCCAGACTATTTGCATTGCCCCCCTCTACGCTGCTGCTACTCTCTGTTGTTATCTCTCTGCCATTAGCTGTTCTGTCATTAGCTGTTCTGCCATTAGTGTTCTGCATTAGGTGTTCTGCATTAGATGTTCTGCATTAGTGTTCTGGCTTAGTGTTTCTGCCATTAGCTGTTTTGTCATTAGCTGTTTTGCCATTAGCTGTTCTGCCATTAGCTGTTCTGTGAAAGTCAGCCAAGAAAACGAAGAGTAAAGTCAGACTCAATGTGTGAAAATAGGACAACAAATCAAACAGCAGACAAATTCATTGGCAGTGTAAACAGAGCACATGGATATAGTCTACTGTTGACAGTGTAAACAGAGCACATGGATATAGTCTACTGTTGACAGTGTAAACAGAAGCACATGGATATAGTTCGACGGTTGACAGGTAAACAGAGCACATGGATATAGTCTACTGTTGGACAGTGTAAACAGAGCACATGGATATAGTCTACTGTTGACAGTGTAAAACAGAGGCACATGGATATAGCTACTGTTGACAGTGTAACAGAGCACATGGATATAGTCTACTGTTGACAGTGTAACAGAGCACATGGATATAGTCTACTGTTGACAGTGTAAAAACAGAGCACAGGATTATAGTCTACTGTTGAACAGTGTAAACAGAGCACATATACAGTATCAGTCTAAAAGTTTGGACACACCTTACTCATTCAAGGGTTTTTTATTATTTTCACTATTTCTACATTGTAGAATAATAGTGAAGACATCAACACTATGAAATTTTATTTTATTTCAACCTTTATTATAACCAGGTAGGCTAGTTGAGAAACAAGTTCTCATTTGCAACTGACCTGGCCAAGATAAAGCATAGCAAATCGAACATACAACACACACAGTTACACATGGAATAAACAAAAATACAGTTATTAATAAGTAGAAAAAATAAGTCTATATACAATGTGAGCAAATGAGGTGAGATAGGGGAGGTAAAGGCAAAAAAAGGCATGGTGGCGAAGTAAATTACAAGTATAGCAAGTAAAACACTGGAATGGTAGATTTGCAGTGGAAGAATGTGCAAAGTAGAAGTAGAAATAATGGTTGCAAAGGAGCAAAATAAATAAATAATACAGTAGGGGAAGAGGTATGCTGTTTGTGCTAAATAGTAGATGGGCTATGTACAGGTGCAGTAATCTGTGAGCTGCTCAGATAGCTGGTCTTAAAGCTAGTGAGGGAGATAAGTGTTTCCAGCTTCAGAGATGTTTGCAGTGCGTTCCAGTCATTGGCAGCAGGAGAACTGGAAGGAAAGACGACAAATGGAGGAATTGGCTTTGGGGGTGACCAGTGAGATATACTACTGGAGCGCGTGCTACGAGTGGGTGCTGCTATGGTGACCAGTGAGCTGAGATAAGGCGGGGCTTTACCTAGCAGAGACTTGTAGATAACCTTGTAAATAACACATCTGGAATCCAAATCTCAATATATTTGGATTTGTTTAACACTTTTTTGGTTACTACATGATTACATGTGTTATTTCATAGTTTTGATGTCTTCACTATTATTCTAATGTAGAAAATAGTAAAAATAAAGAAAAACCCTTGAATGAGTAGGTGTGTTTCAAACTTCTTATAACTTTTGACTAAGTATTAAATGTGCAGAGGTACCTACAGTACCTGGTTGGGTTTCTGCTTTACACATCAGACCCCTACCTGGTTGGGTTTCTGCTCTTACACATCAGACCCCTACCCTGGTTGGGTTTCTGCTCTTACACATCAGACTCCTACCTGGTGGGTTTCTGCTCTTACACATCAGACCCTACTGGTTGGGTTTCTGCTCTTACACATCTACTACTACCTGGCATCATCGACTCCTACCGTGGTTGGGCTTCTGCTCTTACACATCAGACTCCTACCTGGTTGGGTTTCTGCTCTTACACATCAAGACCCCTACCTGGTTGGGTTTACTGCTCTTACACATCAGACCCTACCTGGTGGGTTTTTCTGCTCTTACACATCAGACCCTACCTGGTTGGGTTTCTGCTCTTACACATCAGACTCCACCTGGTTGGGTTTCTGCTCTTACACATCAGACCCCTACCTGGTTGGGTTTCTGCTCTTACACATCAGACCCTACTGGTTGGGTTTCTGCTCTTACACCATCAGACCCTACCTGGTTGGGTTTTCTGCTCTTACACATCAGACCCTACCTGGTGCGGGTTTCTGCTCTACACAATCAGACCCCTACCTGGCTTGGGTTTCTGTCTACACATCAGACTCCTACCTATGCTGCTTGTGGTTTCTGACTCTTACACATCATACCCCTACCTGGTTAAGTTTCTGCTCTTACACATCAGACTCCTACCTGGTTGGGCTTCTGCTCTTAGACATTAAGATCTACACCATAATCATGAGAAGCCCTTTCTAGGACTTGTTCACCTCCTGTACTTCAGTCTTTAACCCGTCTCTTTGCACATGTTGTGTTTGGTGTGCCTGGTATGTGTAGCAGAGGCCCACCACTGTACTGTACTGTACACTCTCCTCCCTGTCTGTCTGAACGCATGAGCAGGTTTTATCACTGGCCTGGGTATACAGGCAGGCTCTGATGACTCACCATAATTGCTTCAGCATTTGGAATTGTTCTGTTGTGCACATTCCTCTAGAATGGCTTGTTTTGGATGCCAGAAAGATTCTGGCAGTGGAATGGCTTGTTTTTGGATGCCAGGAAGATTCTGGCAGTGGTTTGGATATCAGTAGCTTTTTTTGCATTGGGGAAGGCACATTTCCAACATAACCAGGGATACTTCCAAATGCATCCTATTCCCTATATAGTGCACTACTTTAGACCAAGTGCTTTACTTCTGACCAGAGAATAGGGTACCATTTGGGACACAGACCAGTACAGCTGTACTGCAGATTTGGTGGAATTTGCTATTGTGCCCATGTGTGCATATGCACGTGTTTGCTTTTGTGGTTGCCTTATTATTTTGCAGATGAACAAACAGGCCACAAAATCAGAGTGGAATATGCTCCTTATGTCTGTTTAGCATGACAAGGCAGCGCCTGACACTGCAAGCTTCACGAGGGGAACCACCTACACACACACTGAAATGTGACGCTTGCAAAATRAAGTTGACTTCAAATATGGCCAGAGTCACTCCACTCCTCAAGAAACCAACACTCCACTCCTTTGACGTCAAAAACTACAGACTGGTAATCCCTTCTTTCTTTTCTTTCCAAAACAATTGAGCGTGCTGTCTCTGACCGACTCTCTCGCTATCTCTCTCAGAACGATCTTCTTGACTCTAACCAGTCAGGCTTCAAGACGGGTCACTCAACCGAGACTGCTCTTCTCTGTGTCACGGAGGCTCTCCGCACTGCCAAAGCTGACTCTCTTTCTTCTTTTCTCATCCTCATAGATCTGTCCGCTGCCTTCGACACTGTGAACCATTAGATCCTCCTCTCCACCCTCTCAGGGCTGGGCGTCTCAGGCTCTGCACACTCTTGGATCGCTTCCTATCTGGCAGGTCGCGTCCAGGTGACGTGGAGAGAATCTGTGTCTGCACCACGTACTCTCACTACTGGTGTCCCCCAGGGCTCGGTTCTAGGTCCTCTCCTCTTCTCTCTATACACCGGCCCGTGTTATCCTCTCATGGTCTCCTATTATTGCTATGTGGATGACACCCAGGTGGTGACACGTGTAGTCCCGTGGCTCAGTTGGTAGAGCTTGGCGCTTGCAACACCGTGTTTGTGGGTTTGATTCCCACTGGGGACCAGTATGAAAAAAAGTATGAAAATGTATGCACTCACTACTGTAAGTCGCTCTGGATAAGAGCGTATGCTAAATGACTAAAACGTAATCTCTGCGTACCTGGCAGATATCTCAGCTTGGATGTTGGCCTACCAGCTCAACCCTCAACACGTCGGAGCTGCTCTTCCTACCGGGGAAGGCCTGACTGCTCCAATACCTCTCCAGCATGGTTGACAACTCCACGTTGTCCCCCTCCCAGAGTGTGACCTGTTGTTCTCTGAAAACATCAAAGCAGTGACTTGTTCATGACCTACAACATCTGCAGAGTATGACCCTACCTCACACAGGAAGCGGCGCAAGTCATTAGGACTTGCGCCGCTTGTCATCATGAACCTTGAAATGAATTCCTATTGGCGCTAGCTATCCCTCGTAATGGAGTTGAAATGTGCTCACTAAGGTGTCCGGAATGGCACCCTATATAGTGCACTACTTTTGAGCTCTGTGGGCGTTGGTCAATGGTGCACTATATAGGGAATAAGGTGCTATTTTGGATAACTTAGTGTTGACATGAACAAGGGACTGATGAAACTTGATATGTATTTATACATTTTATATTCCTGTCGATTGTGAATTTAGCATTATATGCTTGTCATCTCCCGTCTGGACTACTGCAACTTGCTGTTGGCTGGGCTCCCAGCTTGTACCATCAAACCCCTGCAACTGACCCATAACGCTGCAGCCCACCTGGTGTTTAACCTTCCTAATTTCTCACCCTGCTCCTCCGTACACTCCACTAGCTTCCAGTTGAAGCTTGCATTTACTGCAAGGCCATGGTACCTGCCTACGAAGCAGCAAGAGGAACTGGCCCTCCCTACCTTCAGACTCTGCTAAACCCCTACACCCCAACCCAAGCCCTTTGGTCTCGGCTCTCCCACCACTACGGGAGGGCAGCTCCAGCTCAGCCCTGTCCAAGCTTTTCTCTGTCCTGGCACCCCAATGGTGCAACCAACCTCCCCCTGAAGCAAGAACAGCAGAATCCCTGACCCATCTTCTGAAAACATCTGAAACCCTACCTCTTCAAAGAGTATTGTAGATAATCCCACAGTACACCACCTCGCGTCACCAAAACAATATATATATGTGATCCCCCCGCGCACCCCTATCTCTGACCTTGCTGGTAGCTACTTTGTTGAGGAAAAATGTATTTACTATGACTGAGATATGTGGATGTCCCACCTAGATGTGTGCCAACTGAAAAGACATACAGGTAACTGCCAAAATAAAGGAAACACCAACATAAAGTGTCTTAATATGTCATTGGGCCAACACGAGCCAGAACAGCTTCTAATGCCTCTACTGCAAATATACAAAATAATGAACATCAATGGGCGTTCCATTGTGTTATGTATTTACATTCCAATGGCTTGTGTCACATTTTCCATGAGTTTCACCTGAGCATAATTAAGGGGTGTAATGGGTTGCAGATGTCGGTCATGGTTGGTGATGATGGAGCGGAGAGGAGCATTGGCCCATACAGACTGGCTAGGGCCTCTGGGTGTCCCATGTCAGGGCTAAGAGCCTGGCTCAGTCTCTGGGTGTCCCATGTCAGGGCTAAGAGCCTGGCTCAGTCTCTGGAGGCCCATGTCAGGCTAATGAGCCTGGGCTTTCAGTCTCTGGAGTGTCCATGTCAAGGCTAAGGAACTGGCTCAGTCTCTTGAGGCCCATGTAAGGCTAAGAGCCTGGCTCAGTCTCCTGGGTGCCCATGTCAAGGCTAAGAGCTGGCTCAGTCCTCTGGGTGTCCCATGTCAAGGCTAAGAGCCTGGCTTCAAGTTTCTGGGTGTCCCATGTCAGGCTAAGAGCCTGGCTCAGTCTCTGGGTGTCCCATGTCAAGGCTAAGAGCCTGGCTCAGTCTCTGGGTGTCCCATGTCAAGGCTAAGAGCCTGGCTCAGTCTTCTGGGTGTCCCATGTCAGGCTAAGAGCCTGGCTCAGTCTCTGGGTGCCCATGTCAAGGCTAAGAGCCTGGCTCAGTCTCTGGGGGTCCATGTCAAGGCTAGGAGCCTGGCTCAGTCTCTGGGTGTCCCATGTCAAGGCTAAGAGCTGGCTCAGTCTCTGGGTGTCCCATGTCAAGGCTAAGAGCCTGGCTCAGTCTCTGGGTGTCCCATGTCAAGGCTAAGAGCCTGGCTCAGTCTCTGGGCCCCATGTCAGGCTAAGACGCTGGCTCAGTCTTGGAGGCCCCATGTCAAGGCTAAGAGCCTGGCTCAGTCTCTGGGGTCCCATGTCAGGCTAAGAGCCTGGCTCAGTCTCTGGGTGTCACATGTCAAGGCTAAGAGCCTGGCTCAGTCTCTGGAGGCCCATGTCAAGGCTAAGAGCCTGGCTCAGTCTTTGTGCCCCATGTCAGGGCTAAGAGCCATGGCTCCGTTCTGGAGGCCCATGTCAAGGCTAAAGCTGGCTCAGTCTCTGGTGTCCTATGTCAAGGCTAAGAGCTGGCTTCAGTTTGGAGCCCATGTCAAGGCTAAGAGCCTGGCTCAGTCTTGGAGGCCCATGTCAGGCTAAGAGCCTGGCTCAGTCTTCTGGAGGCCCCATGTCAGGGCTAAGAGCCTGGCTCAGTCTCTGGAGGCCCCATGTCAAGGCTAGCAGCTGGCTCAGTCTCTGGGTGTCCCATTCAGGCTCAAGAAGCCATGGCTCAGTCTCTGGGTGTCCCATGTCAAGGGCTAAGAGCCTGGCTCAGTCTCTGGAGTGGTCCCATGTCAAGGCAAGAGCCTGGCTCAGTCTCTGGAGGCCCCATGTCAAGGCTAAGAGCCTGGTCTCAGTCTCTGGAGGCCCATGTCAAGGCTAAAGGCCTGGCTCAGTCTCTGGGTGTCCCATGTCACAGGCTAAGGCCTGGCTCAGTCTCTGGGTGTTCCCATGTCAAGGCCTAAGGCATGGCTCAGTC
>NW_019942606.1:284690-289000 GCF_002910315.2 Salvelinus sp. IW2-2015 | reverse complement strand
AAAGAACAGCAAATCCTGAACCGATCTTTCTGACTTCTGGAAACCTCCTACGCTCTTCAAAGAGTATTGTTAGTAATCCCACGTACACCACCTCTGGCGTCACAAAACAATTATATATATGTGATCCCCGCGCACCCTATCTCTGACCTTGCTGGTAGACTCTTTGTGAGGAGAAAATGTATTCTTATCTATGACTGAGATAACTGTGGATGTCCCACGCTAGAATGTGGTGCCAAACTAAAAGACATACAGGTAACTTGCCCAAATAAAGGTAACACGCCAACATAAAGTGTCTCTAAATATGTCATTGGCCAACACCGAGCCAAGTAACAGCTTCTAATGCCTCCTACTGCAAAATATACAAAATAATGAATCTACTCAAATGGGCGTTCCATCTTGTGTTATGATTTACATTCCAATGGCTTGTTCTGTCACATTTTCCATGAGTTTCACCTGAGCACTAAATTAAGGGGTGTAATGGGTTGCAGATGTCGGTCATGGTTGTGATGATGGAGCGGAGAGGAGCATTGGCCCATACAGACTGGCTAGGGCGCTCTGGGTTGTCCCATGTCAGGGGCTAAGAGCCTGGCTCAGTCTCGGGTGTCCCATGTCAGGGCTAGAGCCTGGCTCAGTCTCTGGAGGCCCATGTCAGGCTAAGAGCCTGGCTCAGTCTCTGGTGTCTCCATGTCAAGGCTAGAGGACTGGCTCAGTCTCTGGAGCCCCATGTCAAGGCTAAGAGCCTGGCTCAGTCTCTGGGTGCTCCCATGTCAAGGCTAAGAGCATGGCTCAGTCTCTGGGTGTCCCATGTCAAGGCTAAGAGCCTGGCTCAGTCTCTGGGGTGTCCCATGTCCAAGGCTAAGAGCCTGGCTCAGTCTCTTGGGTCCCATGTCAAGGCTAAGAGCCTGGCTCAGTCTCTGGGTGCCATGTCAAGGGCTAAGAGCCTGGCTCAGTCTTCTGGTGTCCCATGTCAAGGCCTAAGAGCCTGGCTCAGTCTTCTCTGGGTGTCCCATGTCAAGGCTAAGAGCCTGGCTCAGTCTCTGGGTGTCCCATGTCAAGGGCTTAGAGCCTGGCTCAGTCTCTGGTCCCATGTCAAGGCTAAGAGCCTGGCTCAGTCTCTGGAGGCCCCATGTCAAGGCTAAGAGCCTGGCTCAGTCTCTGGGTGTGTCCCATGTCAAGGCTAGAGGAGCCTTGGCCTCTAGTCTTTCTGGAGGCCCCATGTCAAGGCTAAGACCTGGCTCAGTCTCTGGGAGGCCCCATGTCAGGCTAAGAGCCTGGCTCAGTCTCTGGGTGCCCATGTCAAGGCTAAGAGCCTGGCTCAGTCTCTGGTGTCACATGGCAAGGCTAAGAGCCTGGCTCAGTCTCTGGAGGCCCCATGTCAAGGCTAAGAGCTCTGGCTCAGACTCTTTGTGGCCCCATGTCAGGCTAAGAGCCTAGGCTCCGTTCTTGGAGGCCCCATGTCAAGGCTAAGAGTTCTGGCTCAGTCTCTGGGTGTCCTATGTCAAGGCTAAGAGCCTGGCTCAGTCTCTGGAGGCCCCATGTCAAGGCTAAGAGCCTGGCTCAGTCTCTGGAGGCCCCATGTCAAGGCTAAGAGCCTGGCTCAGTCTTCTGGAGCCCATGTCGAGGCTAAGAGCCTGGCTCAGTCTCTGGAGCCCATGTCAAGGTAAGAGCTGGCTCAGTCTCTGGGTGCTCCCATGTCAAGCTAAAGAGCATGGCTCGTCTCTGGGTCCCATGTCCAGGCTAAGAGCCTGGCTCAGTCTCTGTGGTGTCATGTAGCCATGGCTAAGGCCCTTAAGAGCCTGGCTCAGTCTCTGGAGGCCCCATGTCAGGGCTAAGAGCCTGCTCAGTCTCTGGAGTGCCCCATGTCAAGGGCTCAGAGTACCCTGGCTCAGTCTTCTGGGATGTTCCCATGTCCTGTTACCTATAGACTAGACACGGTCTCACTTCTGCAGCTGCATGTAACGAATCGCATATACCGTGTCAAGGCTAGACATGAGCCTGCTCAGTCTACTGCTGTTGTCCATGCAAGTGGCTAAGAGCAGGCTCATTCAGTGCTCCTAGTGCAGGACCCCGATGTCCGGCAAGGACTAAGGAGATGCTCACAGTCGTAGCTGACTGATCCCATTCCCGTCGTTACGATATAATACACAGCTAGAAGAGCATTGGCACAGTCTTGGGTGTCCCTAGTGTCAAGGCTAAGAGCCTGGCTCAGTCTCTGGGTTCCCATTGTCAGTGCTAAGAGCCGTGGCTCAGTCTCTGGGCTGATTCCCATCTGTCAAGTCTAAGAGCCTGGAACTCAGTCTCTGGAGGCCCCATGGTCAAGGCTAAGAGCCCTTGGGCTCCCAGTCTCTGGAAGGCCCGCATGTCTAAGGCTAAATGAGCCTGGTCTCAGTCTCTGGGTGTCCCATGTCAAGGTCTTAGAACCTGGCTCAGTCTCTGGGCCTGTCCCATTCAAGGCTAAAGAGCATGGCTCAGTTCTCTGGATGGCCCCAGTCAAGGCTAGAGCCTGGCTCAGTTCTCTGCGGTGGTCCCATGTCAAGGCTAAGAGCCTGGCTCAGTCTCTGGAGGCCCCATGTCAAGGCTAAGAGCCTGGCTCAGTCTCTGGGTGTCCCATGTCAGGGCTAAGAGTCTCAGTACAGGCTTGTCTTCAAACCCCTTAACAGAGTTGTGCACTACATAGGGAATAGGGTGAGTTGTGCACTACATAGGACACAGCCCTGTGAATGGGACAACGCCCTGGCTGGCTCCACTAGTTAACTGCACTCTGGCTCTGCTATCTCTTGTTCACGCCTGGAACCTCAGATCAAGTGTGTGTCCTAAATTGTACCCTATTCCATATATAGCACACTACTTCTGACCAGAGCGCATAAGGCTCTGTTTAAAAGCAATGCACTACACAGGGAATAGGGTGCCATTTGGGACACAGATCAAGCCTTTTCTTTACTTCACTGCTGATATAATACAGTCAACACCATCCCTAGGTAGTGCTGTATAGGTCTCCAGTCTCTCTGGCTACTTTCTACATGACAATAAGTATGGATTTATTTTTTAGTTGTGTGGGAATAAGGGATACATTTTTCATTTTACGTTCAGCTAGAAATTCTGTCATCAGCTCCACCCAGGGTCTCAGGAGAAATTTTACATAGCTGGATAAATATCAACCTCGTCCCAAATGGCACCCTATTCCCTGTTTAGTGCACTATTTTTGTCCAGGGCCTATAAGGCTATAGTGTGTCATTGGGGACGTACCCAGAGTGGGTTGATATTCATCCAGCTCGGTGAGACTTGTCCCCTTCGTTTCCCTCGACTCCCTTACTGTTGTAATAGCTAGCAGTTTGTCACTTCTCAATGCAGCTTTTTGGCTTTTCTCCTCCATCCAAACGGTCGTTGCATCTTTCAGCTGGGATATCAGCAGATCTGGAAATCTCATACAATTACAACATCAATACTTAACTCCTCCAACTATGAAGTATGAAGTTTCAACTGTAAACGTTGTGAAATAACTTATCACAAGTTGCTATTCCCATACCCGAAATCTAATATATTGACATAAAGTGCATTTGGAAAGTATTCAGACCCTTTGACCTTTTCAAAAAATATATATGTTACAGCCTTATTTTAAAATAGATTAAAAATATATTCATCAATCTACACACAATACCTCATAATGACAAATGTCAAATTTGCATAAGTATTCAGACCCTTTTACTCAGTACTTTGTTGAAGCACCTTTGGCAGCGATTACAGCCTCATGTCTTATTGTTTTTTAAATTTATTTAAATTTATTTAATCTTTATTGAACTAGGCAAGTCAGTTAAGAACCAATTCTTATTTACAGTGACGGCCTACCAAAAGGCCTCCTGCGGGGACAGGGGCCTGGGATTAAAACAATTATAAAATAAATACAATATAAATACAGGACAAAACACACATCACAACAAGAGAGACAACATAAAGAGAGACCTAAGACAACCACACAACAACACAAAATTATTATCTGCATATATCTGCATATAAATGCAGATAAACTTCCGGCGCCGAAAAGAGATGGCCGCCTCGCTTCGTGTTCCTTGGAAAATATGCAGTATTTTGTTTTTTTACGTGTTATTTCTTACATCGGTACCCCGGGTAATCTTAGGTTTCATTACATACAGTCGGGAGGAACTACTGAATATACGATTAACGTCAACTCATCATCGTTCCTACCAGGAATATGACTTTCCCGAAACGGATCCAGTGTTTTGCCTTCCACCCAATACAATGGATCTGATCCCAGCCGGCGACCCTGTGCGACGCCGAAAAAGGGGAAAACG
>NW_019942606.1:273337-281258 GCF_002910315.2 Salvelinus sp. IW2-2015 | reverse complement strand
GAAAATCTGCTGTCTCAGCCACTGCCTGTCACCAAGGGAGTACCCAAGGCTCAATCCTAGGCCCCACGCTCTTTCTCAATTTACATCAAACAACATAGCTCAGGAAAGTGGAAGCTCTCTCCTCCATTTCAAATCAAATCAAATCAAATCAAATTTATTAGTCACATACACATGGTTAGCAGATGTATGCGAGTGTAGCGAAATGCTTGGTGCTTCTAGTTCTCGACAATGCAGTAATAACCAACAGTAATCTAACCTAACAATTCCACAACTACTACCTTACACACACACACAAGTGTAAAGGGATAAAGAATATGTACATTAAAGATATATGAATGAGTGGTGGTACAGAACGGCATGGCAGATGCAGTAGATGGTATAGAGTACGGTATATACGTATGAGATGAGTACTGTAGGGTATGTAAACATAAAGTGGCATAGTTTAAAGTGGCTAGTGTACATGTATTGCATAAAGATGGCAAGATGCAGTAGATGATATAGAGTACAGTATATACATATGAATGGGTAATGTAGGGTATGTAAACATTGTATTAAGTGGCATTGCTTAAAGTGGCTAGTGGTACATTTTTTTACATAATTTTCCATCAATTCCATTTTTAAATGGCTGGAGTTGAGTCAGTATGTTGGCAGCGGCCGCTAAATGTTAGTGTGGCTGTTAACAGTCTGATGGCCTTGAGATAAGAAGCTGTTTTTCAGTCTCTCGTCCCTGCTTTGATGCACCTGTACTGACCTCTGCCTTACTGGATGATAGCGGCGTGAGACAGGCAGATGGCTTGGGTGTTTGTTTGTCCTTTGATGATCTTTATGGCCTTCCTGTGACATCGGGTGGTGTAGGTGTCCTGGAGGCAGGTAGTTCTGCCCTGGTGATGCGTTCTGCAGACCTTCACTACCCTCTGGAGAGCCTTACGGTTGTGGCGGAGCAGTTGCCGTTACCAGCGGTGATACAGCCCGACAGATGCTCTCGCATTTGCATCTGTAGAAGTGTTGTGAGTGCTTTTGGTGACAAGCCGAATTTCTTCAGCCTCCTGAGGTTGAAGAGGCGCTGCTGCGCCTTCTTCACAACGCTGTCTGTGTGGTGGACCAATTCAGTTTGTCCGTGATGTTTACACCGAGGAACTTAAAACTTTCACCTTTCTCCACTACTGACCCGTCGATGTGGAATAGGGGGGTGCTCCCTCTGCTGTTTCCTGAAGTCCACAATTCATCTTCCTTTGTTTTTTGACGTTGAGTGTGAGGTTATTTTCCTGACACCACACTTCCGAGGGCCCTCAACCTCCTCCCTTGTAGGCCTCTCGTCGTTGTTGGTAATCAAGCCTACCACTGTAGTGTCATCCGCAAACTCTGATGATTGGAGTTGGAGGCGTGCATGGCCACGCAGTCGTGGTGTGAACGGGAGAACAGGAGAGGGCTCAGAAACGCACCCTTGGGGCCCCATGTTGAGGATCAGCGGGGTGGAGATGTTGTTACCTACCCTCACCACCTTGGGGCGGCCCGTCAGGCAAGTCCAGGACCCAGTTGCACAGGGCGGGGTCGAGACCCAGTCTCGAGCTTTGATGACGAGTTGGAGGGGTACTATGGTGTTAAATGCTGAGCTGTAATCGATGAACAGCATTCTCACATGGGTATTCCTCTTGTCCAGATGGGTTAGGGCATTTGCAGTGTGGTTTGCGATGCGTCGTCTGTGGACCTATTGGGTCGGTAAGCAAATTGGAGTGGGTCTAGGGTGTCCGGTAGGGTGGAGGTGATATGGTCCTTGACTAGTCTCTCAAAGCACTTCATGATGACGGAAGTGAGTGCTACGGGCGGTAGTCTTTAGCTCAGTTACCTTAGCTTTCTTGAACAGGAACAATGGATGGTGCCCTTCTGAAGCATGTGGGAACAGCAGAGCTGATAAGGATTGATTGAATATCGTCCGTATAACACACCAGCAGCTGGTCTGCGCATGCTCTGAGGACGCGGCGGGAATGCCGTCTGGGCCTGCAGCCTGCGAGGTTAACACGTTTAAACTGTTTTACTCACCTCGGCTGCAGTGAAGAGAGCCCGCAGGTTTTGGTAGGGGCCGCTGTCAGTGGCACTGTATTGTCCTCAAAGCGGGCAAAAAAAGTTGTTTAGCCTGTCTGGGAGCAAGACATCCTGGTCCGCGACGGGGCTGGTTTCTTTCTTGTAATCCGTGATTGACTGTAGACCCTGCCCATTACCTCTTGTGTCTAGCTGTTGAATTGCGACTCGATTTTGTCTCTTGTACTGAGACTTAGCCTGTTGATTGCCTTGCGGAGAGAATAGCTACACTGTTTTGTATTCGGTCATGCTTCGTTCACCTGCCCTGGTTAAAAGCAGTGGTTCGCGCTTTCAGTTTCACGCGAATGCTGCCGTCAATCCACGGTTTCTGTTTGGGAATGTTTTTATCGTTGCTGTGGGTACGACATCGTCAATCACTTCCTAATGAACTCGCTCACCGAATCAGCATATTCGTCAATATTGTTGTTGACGCGATGCGGAACATATTCCAATTCGCGTGATCGAAGCAGTCTTGAAGCGTGGATTCAGATTGGTCGGACCAGCGTTGAACAGACCTGAGCGCGGGAGCTTGTTGTTTGAGTTTCTGTTTGTAGGCTGGAATCAACAAAATGGAGTCGTGGTCAGCTTTTCCGAAAGGGGGCGGGGAGGCCTTATAAAGCGTCGCGGAAATTAGTATAACAATGGTCTAGTGTTTTTCCAGCCCTGGTAGCACAATCGATATGCTGATAGAATTTAGGGAGTTTGTTTTTTAGATTAGCCTTGTTAAAATCCCCAGCTACGATGAATGCAGCCTTCAGGGTGTGTGGTTTCCAGTTTACAAAGAGTCAGATAAAAGTTTCGTTCAGGGCCATCGATGTGTCTGCTTGGGGGGAATGTATACGCTGTGATTATGATTGCACGAGAATTCCTTGGTAGATAATGCTGTCGACATTTGATTGTGAGGAGTTCTAATCAGGTGAACAGAACGACTTGAGTTCCTGTGTGTTGTTATGATGATCACACCACTTTCTCGTTAATCATAAGCATACCCCCCCGCCCCTCTTCTTACCGGAAAGATGTTTGTTTCTGTCGCGCGATGCATGAGAAACCAGCTGCTGCACCGACTCCCGTTAGCGTCCCTTGAGTTAGCCATGTTTCCGTGAAGCAGAGCACGTTGCAATCCCTGATGTCTCTCTGGAATGCTACCCGTGCTCGGATTTCATCAACCTTATGTCAAGAGACTGGACATTGGCGAGTAGTATGCTAGGGAGTGGAGCGCGATGTGCCCGTCTCCGAAGCCTGACCACGGGAACCGCCTCTCCTGCAGGGAGAAACATCGGGGATAGTCGCATTAGAAGGGGTGGGAGATCAGGAAATGTTGGACGGGCAAGGAGGCATGGCTGAGTCAAATAGGAATCCTGACTTAATGAAGTGGTGATTAAAGAGCTCAGCCATGTGCTTCTTGTCAGTAACAACCACATCATTAACATTAAGGGACATGTGCAGCTGTGAGGAGGGGGGTTGATTCTCCATGTCTTTAACTGTTTTCCAGAACTTCTTGGGGTTAGACCCACAGAGAGAGAACTGCTCCTTAAAGTATCTAACTGTGGCCTTCCGGATAGCCTGAATGCACTTATTTCTCATTTGCCTGAACGAGAGCCAGTCAGCCTGAGTATGCGTGTGCCGAGCCTTTCGCCAAATGCAATTCTTGAGGTGGAGTAACTCTGCAAGATCACGGTCGAACCAGGGGCTGAACCTGTTTTTCATTCTCATTTTCTTTATGTGGGCGTGTTTGATAACAATACAACTGAAAATATAAAAAGAGAAGGTCCAATCGTCTTTGACAGAGGAGATCAAGCTGATTCTATACCAATTTACAGCCAGTTCATGAAGGAAGGCTTGCTCATTAAAGTTTTTTAGCAAGTGTCTATCCCAAATCAGGACAGGTCGTTTCACTGAGCAGCCATTACGAACACAGGCTGTAAAACAGTGATCACCAAGGTCATTACAGAAAACACCTATAGATACCTATCAGAACCTATCAGAATTATTTGTGAGAATAACATTGAGGAYAGTAGCCTCTTCTGGGTGTTTGGAGTCATACCTTTTGGGATTGGTAATAATCTGAGAAAGATTTAGGGAGTCCCATTGCTTTAGGACCTGGTCAGGTGGTTTAAGCATGTCCCAGTTTGGGTCACCTAGCAGGACAAATTCAGACTTAGTGTAAGGGGCCAGGAGAGAGCTTACGGCAGGTAGGGTACAGGCCGGTGCTGATGGAGGACGATAGCACCCAGCAACAGTCAATATAGAGCTAATTAAAAGTTTAATGCTTAAAACCAGCAAATCAAATTGTTTGGTGACAGACTTGGTGGAGACAACCGAGCACTGAAGGTGATCCTTGGTAAAGATTGCCACTCCCCTACCTTTGGAAGATCTGTCTTGCCGAAAAGGTCATAACCAGAAAGGTTAACATCAGTATTCAAAACACTCTTRCTTAACCACGTCTCAGTAATGACCAACACATCTGGATTGGAGCTGTGAACCCACACATTAATTATCCATTTTGAAGTAATAGCTTGAGTGTTAACTGCAGAAAACCCAGGCTTTATTAAGAACATGAATACAAAGCTGGATGAGGAGGTGTTAAGAATAGGATGGAGAGGCAAAAGTCTGTAGAACTCGTATAGAGGAGTTAGAGTCCTTGAGTGTGGAAACAAACATAGTACTGTCCACTGCGTTGGGTAAAGAAAAGTGTGTTATGTCAACAAAGTATGCGCAGAGTTCATGAGGCAAAAGAGCAAAAAGCAAAATAGCACACAAAAAAATACACAAAAAATAAAAACAAATATAATATATAATTGACTAGGGGCTAGCCACTGGTAAGTTCAGAGTCCACTCGCGCCTAACAGTAGCTGGAGGCGAGGCGAAAGCATCGGGAGTGAGGGTGAAAGTGTGGTGAAGGGTACTGTAACAAATCAGGGAGACAGGCCAGGCAAGTACCGAGATCACCAGGTGGATCCAGCGCCAGTTGGGCCAGCAGCATGGGAGTAGGTGGTCACACCCCACTTGAGAAATTTAGTTTCTGGAGGCAGGGATTTTAGTAGAAAATTCCAGTGAAATGGTCCTGTTGAACAGCAGGAAGGGTGGGAAAATCATGTGGGGCAAAGCCATTGGGCCCATGATAAAGAAACCAACAAAATGCAACTTTTGAAGTATGGCTTGGGGTCAATTGTCCATTTGGAAGGACCGCCTCTTGGCGACCAAGCTTTAACATCCTGACTGATGTGTCTGAGATGTTTGCTTCAATATATCCACATATTTTCCTTCTTCAGATAGTTTTGATGACAGATGGCACCGTCCCATCCTGCAGCAAAGCACTCCCACAGCAAATGATGCTGGCCACCTCCCAGTAGGCTTCAACGTGGGATGGTGTTCTTTGGACTTTGCAAGCTCCCCCTTTTCTCCAAACATAACGAATGGTCGCATTATGAGCCAACAGTTCTATTTTTGTTTCATCAGACAGAGACCATTTTCTCCATAAAGTGACGATCTTTGTCGCCCATGTGCATTGAAAACCATAGTCTGGTTTTTTATTATGGGTTTGTGGAGCAGAGGCCTTCTCCTGACTGAAGCGGCCTTCAGGTTATGTGTCGATATAGGACTCTGTTTTACCTGTTGGATATAGATACTTTTGTACCTGTTCTCCTCCAGGCATCTCCAAAGAGTCCGTTGCTGTCTGTTCTGGGATTTGATTTGCACCACCAAAGTACGTTTCATCTCTAGGAGACAGAACGCATCTCCTTTCGCTGAGCAGTAATGACGCTGCGTGGTCCATGGTGTTTTATACTTGTGTTAACTTAATTGTTTTGTAGCAGAGAACGTGGTACCTTCAGGCAGTTTGGAATATTGCTCACAAGGAATGAACCAGACGTTGTGGAGGTCTACAATTTTTTTTCTGAGGTCTTGATGATTTCTTTTGATTTTCCCATGATGTCAAGCAAAGAGGCACTGAGTTTGAAGGTTGGCCCTGAAATACATCCACAGGTACACTCCAATTGACTAAATGATGTCAATGTACACCTAGTCAGAAAGCTTCTAAAGCCATGACATAATTTTCAGGAATTTTCCAGCTGTTTTAAAGGCCCAGTCAACTTAGTGTATGTACACTTCTGACCCTAATTGGATCAGTGAATTATAAGTGAAATAATCTGTCTGTAAACAATTGTTGGACAAATTACTTGTGTCATGCACAAAGTCGATGTCCTAACCGACTTGCCAAAACTATAGTTTGTTAACAAGAAATTTGTGGAGTGGTTGAAAAACGAGTTTTAATGACTCCAATCTAAGTGTATGTAAACTTRCGACTTCAACTGTATCTAAATATTTCWGTTTTTTATTTTTAATACATTTGCAACATTTTCTAAAACCTGTTTTCGTTATTATGGGGTATGTAGATTGTAGAAAACAAAATGTACAAGTTACCTCTGTGCACTTATCATCTGTATTTGAAAATAAGTTATTTAAATAAATTCACAGTCACCCTGAGATTAAAGTGACAGATAGTCAGTGAAAAATTCCACACAAATCAGGAAGAATTAGGGATTAATGTCTACCCAATCAGATCGGCTACAAAATTTGGTCTCTCCCCAGAGTCACTGGGCAGTGACTCAATCCACTGTTAGCAACGGTTCCGTCTGCCCCAGTCGCAGGTTAGGTGAATTACAGGTTAGGATAACTAAATTGGCAGGTTAGGATAAGTAGCGTAGCAGGTTAGGTGAATTCACGTGGCAGGTTAGGTGAATTCACGTGGCAGGTTAGGAGAATTAGGTTAAGGTTAGGAAAAGAGTCAGAGTAATGCACCCCGACCTAATCAGGTAGCCTGACCTAATCAGGTCGTGACAAATGTTAATGAACATCAGATTGATACTTACAATTCAGTGTCCATTTTCAGACTCAGAAGTTGACAGTTACCCCGTGGATAATTCAGAGGACAGAGAGTCAGTGAACCAATTTCCCCCAAAATGAAGTCTAGGGATTGATATTGAGCAACTAGCTACCTAAATTATACAAAAGACAAACCTACAATGATGTAGATGCTATTGTGGTCAGTGAATTTATGAATTTGATTTTTGTATTTATATACATAAACAATGGAAACAGTAATAACAAAGCCTTTGTGGTTGGCTAACCCGATGAAATAGGTTACCAAAACATTGAGGATGATACATGTAATCTGTCATCATCTCCCACTATCAGGCGCTCTCATGTTCCTGGGAGCGAGCCGGCGGCGGCATCGTCAGTGTTTCCAGTGACTCTGGGGAGAGATCAGCTGTACCCGGCTTAGGCCCAATTCTCCCTAGCTCCTCCTACACGGAGTGGTGGTGCCATTGGTGCCGTTGTTTTGACCCGCTGGCAAGCCCTGCCTGAACCCGCTTTCTTACACCAGCCTGGAAACAATGTGCAGCTTTTTATGAACAATTGGCAGAAGAGACGGAGAAGAGACGGATTCCCCCTGACACTGTCATCCCTCCTAACCCTCCAGCCCCTCACCCCTGTGGCCTCCCATCCAGGACCCTGGTCCATCAGCACCAGCTCGCCTTGCGGTCAGTCAGTTGGCCTGTTTTTTCCGCCTCGTTCTCCACGCCAGATCAACACAGATTCCCTCTAATGTGATCCAGATGCCAGGATTCTCCCTTGAGGAAGCAGATCTCTCTGTCTCTGTCTCTGTCTCTGTCTCTGTCCTGTCTCTGCTCCGTCTAGTCTGCCTGTCTCTGTCGTGCTGCTCATGTCTCTCTCTCGTCTCTCTGTCTCTCTCTGTCTCTCATCTCTCTCGTCTCGTCTTCTCGTTGTCTTTCGTCAGTCTCTGTCTGTCTCTGTCCCATGGGCAGCCAAGGGGCCGTGA
>NW_019942606.1:263799-272888 GCF_002910315.2 Salvelinus sp. IW2-2015 | reverse complement strand
CCTCTACCTTCCTCCCACCTCCTTCTGTTCCTCCTCCTTCTCCTCCCTCCTCTCTATTCCCCACCTACCACCCCCTGTCTCCACACCTCCATCCTCCGTTCTTCCTCCCTCCATCCTCCTCCCTCCCTACGCATTCTTCCACCTGCCACATTTGCCTCCCCTCCCACCTCCCTCCTCCCCCACCTCCTCCCTCCCCCTGCTCCACTCCCCTTCCTCCCTCTCCTTCTCCCGCCCCCCCAACACCTCATCTCCTCCTCCTCCTCCTCTCCTCCCCCCTTTCCACCTCCTCCTCTCCTCCTCACTCCTCCACCTCCTCCTCTCCTCCTACACTATATGAATGAAACCGGCTGCTTTATGTAATCTCTTACAAACATCTTTGTGTGACCTCTGACCCGTCCCCCGCCCACGTGTCTTTAACGTTCCCTCACTCCCTTGTCCCCAGCCCCGTTCTTGTGTATACTGTACTCGTTTTCGGAAAACACTCAAAGAGGTTTGGGATCCCGTAACACCAGTTGTTTTCTCAACCGTGCTAAGAGTCTTTGGACGACCGAATGCCCGGAGACGAGAACGGAATGATAGTGTTGTTTCTGTCAGTCGGCTGGTAATACGTGAATAATAACTTTTGGTTCTACGTCGTGGGCCCACGACCACTGCGCCGCCCTCTTGTGAGTCTATATCATCCAGCACTGATTCATGTTGCGAGAAAGCTTTGTTTCTTTAAGCAGTCAAAGTTGGGTGAGCTAGGGTTGCATAGTGGTCGTAGGTTAGTCATAGGGGTTGTGGTGGGATTTTAGAGGTGCATAGTGGTTTAGGTTTAGGGTCGCAGAGTGTTTATAGGGTGCATAGTTGTTATAGGTTTAGCGAGGGTATGTCTATAGGGTTATAGGTTGTGCATAGTAGGTTTTAGCTGCAGTTGGTGTCGATAGGGTTACAGGGTTTATAGGTTTTATAGGGTTTATAGGGTTTTATAGGTGCATTATGTTTGCATATGGTTATAGGGTTTATAGGTGTCGTTCTGCTTGCTTGCTGTCTGTCTCTGTCATGGCACAGGGCGCTGATGGGAACCCAGAGCTGAGAGGAAACGAGGTTGGAAGCGTGTAGGCTAGAATCACAGGCGTTCTTCATCCTTCCTCCTCCCTCCTCCCCCCACCTCCGTCCTTTTCCTCCTTGCCTAGGGCGCATAGTTATAGGGTGCTGAATGTAGGTTGTTAGATCTATGGGTGTAAGGTCTAGTTGTTTATAGGGGTTTATAGGGTGCATAGTGGTTTATAGATATAGTGGTTTTTAGGGTGAGTTATAGTTATAAGGGTTGTATAGGTTTATATGTTGGTATTAGTGTTATAGTTATAGTGAATATAGTTTATAGGGTTTATAGGGTGCATAGTGTTTATAGGGTGCATAGTGTTTATAGGTTTATAGGGTTTATAGTGTTTATAGTGTTTATAAGGTGCATAGGGTTTCTAGGGTTTATAGGGTTTATAGTGATTATAGGGTTTATAGGGTGCATAGTGTTTATAGGGTTTATAGGGTTTATAGAGTGCATAGGGTGCATAGTGTTTATGGTGTTTATAGGATTTATAGGGGTTTTAGGGTGCATAGTGTTTATAGGGTTTATAGGGTGCATAGTGTTTATAAGGTTTATAGGGTGCATAGTGTTTATGGTGTTTATAGTGTTTATAGTGTTTATAGTGTTTATAGGGTTTATAGTGTTTATAATGTTTATAGTGTTTATAGGGTTTATAGTGTGCATAGCATTTATAGAGTTTATAGGAGTTATAGGGTGCATAGTGTTTATAGGGTGCATAGCATTTATAGAGTTTATAGGAGTTATAGGGTGCATAGTGTTTATAGGGGTTATAGGGTTTATAGGGTGCATAGTGTTTATAGCATGCATAGTTTATAGGGTGCATAGTGTTTATAGGGTTTATAGTTTTTATAGGGTTTATTAGTGTTATAAGGTGCATAGTTGTTTTATATAGGGTTTATAGGGTCATAGGGTGCATAGTGTGTTATAGGCATGCATAGTTTAATAGGTGCATAGTATAGTGGTTAGTTTATAGTTTAATGTTATAAGGTTATAAGTGTTTATAAGGTGCATAGTGTTTATAGGGTTTATAGTGTTTATGGGATGCATAGTGTTTATAGGGTTTGTAGTGTTTATAGGGTTTATAGGGTTTGTAGTGTTTATAGGGTTTATAGGGTTTGTAGTGTTTATAGGGTTTATATGGTGCATAGTGTTTATAGTGTTTATAGGGTTTGTAGGGTTTATAGTGTTCCCCATCCTCTCCCCTGTAAATATTCCCCAGGTAGTTGCTGTAAATGAGAATGTGTTCTCAATCAACTTACCTGGTCAAATAATAAAATAAAAAAATAAAAAAGATGAATTCATGGTTAGATCAGAATCTCCGCCATAATCACTGGCCTGTACAGAGAATTAAGTCAAAGCCAGAAGTCCAATTCCCCATCTCCATCCATGGCTGATTTAGCAAGCTAGCTACTGCAGGCCATCAACTCAAGCAGACCAGAAACAGACAAGTTTGTCTAAAAATTAGGTTTTGCTTTAGGAAGTGATTTGATTGGTCTGATTCCAAACCAAACTGGCCTCCCTTGGGGGGCGTTTTGCTGCACCAGGACAACCCACAGTTGAGCTCAGATCAACGCTGATTGGCTAATTATTTTATACTTTTTTTTGTCAAAGGAGGCCAAATTCTTGCCGGCCTCAATCAATCAAATGCTACGGCGGCATCATGTCGTACTCTTTTGGTCCAGACAGCATCAGATACACAGGACACACATACTGAGACAGAGGGGTGTTGTTTCCTTCGCTCGGGTGCTTTCTCCGGTGAGATTAAGCCACTTGCGAATTGACGGAAAATTATGAAAACACAGAGAGAGACGAAGATAAATTATTTTAGAATTTGTATTTTTTTTTTTACTGGTGAAATACTTGGGGAAGCCTGGCATCCATGAATAAACTGTGTTGAACATGATCCTCAGCTCCCAAATGACACTACATTCCATGCATAGTGCACTACGTTTGACCAAAGTAGTGCACTATGTAGGGAACAGGGTGCCATTCCTGATGCACACCACATGTCTCTCAGACACACTATTGTCAGCGTGAAACTCAGGACCGGCCTTCATCCATCACTCTTGGCCTACAGGGAAAAGAAAGGGAACAGTCATGTTAAATTATGACTAAAAAACAGTACAAACATACTTTCCTCCGGACATGTTGAGGAGGGGGGGGGGGCTAGAAACGCCCGTTCTCCAGTTCCATGTATATTAGAGAGCAGTTTAGAAGTGAAGTTACTATGAGTGAGGAAAACTAAATAGTATACCCTCCCTACTGCCTTGGTATGTTGCGATACTTGTTGTCACTGCAACGTGATATATACTGTTATCTTCAATGCACATTTGTACATTGTTACATGATGACGTACTTAAGATTCTCCCTATCTGTCTCTTCATCCCTCCTGTGACCCTCAAGGTCTCCCTCTCGTCTCCCTCTCGTCTCCCTCTCGTCTCCCTATCTGTCTCTTTCTCCCTCCTGTGACCCTCAAGGTCTCCCTCTCGTCTCCCTCTCGTCTCCCTCTCGTCTCCCTCTCGTCTCCCTCTCGTCTCCCTCTAGCAATAAGGGCTTTCTTTTAGTCCTTGTGTATCTAGGAATCTCAAGAAAGCAGAACCTTTCCACAAGAGAAGGCAGACCCCAAAAATATAAGAATTCCCAAAAGCAGCCCCCCCCGGTGGAAATAGATAGACAGCTAAGCGGGCTGCTTTTCTCTGTGTTGACAGATGCATCCCTCTCAGAGGTTTAGCCTCCTCCTCCCTCTTCTTAAATACTCCTTTATATTATTCATCTTGAAGGACGTAGAAGCTGTTTTCACTGCACTCTATGTCAAACCTTCCTCCCTTGTCAGTCGCCTGTCTTTGTCTCCGGTTATTTATCATTCATTATTTTTGGAAACTAAATTGTTGTAATACGTTTCAGGTAAAGCTACCCTTACAAAGTCCTACATGAATCCTGCACAATTCCTTCACAAAAGGTTGAATTCCTGCAGGACACCTGCACAATTCTTAACACAAAAGGTTGAATTTCTGCAGGACTCCTGCACAATTCCTTCACAAAAGGTTGAATTCCTGCAGGACACCTGCACAATTCCTAACACAAAAGGTTGAATTCCTGCAGGATTCCTGTAGGACTTTTTTGTAAAGCTAGTCTTTGTGATATATACTAATAATGTAATGTACACATTTCATGGTGACAGACATTACAGTTTTTCTCAATTGCTAAAACACAATTTCTGAAACCTTGCTCCATTTCCTGAAAACATTKAACACAAAACCTCATCTTCAAGCGCTATTTACATAACCTCTGACTCCTCTCGCAAAATGAAACATTTGCCTCAAAACAGTTTTACCTGTGTTCAAAATCAAACACTGTTCTCAAATCATAAACACAGTGATCAAAATGATATACACTCTCAAGCAGTCAGTAAACAATACACCGAAAAATAGAAAACACATTGTTCAAAACATACAATTCTCAGGGAGAAGTACATTTTTAATCTAAAAACATATTCATATTTTTCCGTCATTGTCTTTTGATGAACGAAAACATGTTCTATCATAGTAGCTCAAAATTGATCAGAAATTACTACTCTGCTTTGCTCTTTGTCTTTTTGTTCTTCCTCCTCCTTGTACCCCTATTTTTACAGTACTGTACCCTGCATCTCACAAACTTGTCCTTTGTCTCTGTGATACTGTAATTCTTGTTCTTTGTTGATATGAACCTGCAACCAGTCAAAATCTATTGAGCAGTCAGTACTGTTAATAAATGGAAAGCACAATGTTCAGGGCCATACAATTTGTCCATTGTACAGTATACAGCCTACAATACACTGTACTACAGTATACAATACTAAAAGGGACAAAAATCAAAGGAGTAAACATGTGATCAATGTGCTTCTTCTTGTCTTTGGGCTGGGTCAGGCCAGAGCACTTCGTCGACATCACAAGCAATATTGTCCCTCCTGAGGCAACGGGGGAGGAAGCCTCTTGTCTGCCGTATCCAGCCCTGACATGATTCCTCACTTATATCACCATGGCTGTAACGAGAGAGAGGCGAGAAGGATCGGAGGACCAATGTGCAGAGTGGTAAGTTTCCATGATTTTAATATTCACGAAAACAAGACACAATACAAAATAACAAACAAACTAACCGTAACAGTCCCGTGTGGCACAAACACTGACACAGGAAACAAACACCCACAAACCAAACGTGAAACCCAGGCTGCCTAAGTATGATTCTCAATCAGGGACAACGATTGACAGCTGCCTCTGATTGAGAATCATACCAGGCCGAACACAAAACCCCAACATAGAAAAACACACATAGACAACCCACCCCAACTCACGCCCTGACCATACTAAATAAATACAAAACAAGGGAAATAAGGTCAGGAACGTGACAATGGCTTGCAGCAGATTTACTCTGGTGTAGGGTTAACTCTGTCTCTTATACACATCTAGATGTGTATAAGAGACAGGATTTACTCTGGTGTAGGGTTGTCTATCATACACTTTCCATCTCCAAGAGGAGAAAAACTCCTCAATCGGATTCAGGAAAGGCGAGTATGGAGGGAGGTACAAGTTCATAAACTGCCCATTGATGTTAAACCATTCCCTTACCTGAGCAGCTCGGTGGAAACTGACATTGTCCCACACTATCACATAGGTGGGAATGGGATTCTCATTTAGCTCTTGACTCTGCTGCTCTTGAACCTGCTGCTCAAATAAAATATCTCTTAGATTGGCAATAAATCTTAGAAGGTGCTGGGTGTTATATGGCTCGAGTGTAACATGGTGATGTAGAACACCATGGTTGCTGATAGCAGCACAGATTGTGACATTGCCACCTCGTTGACCAGGGACTTCAACAATGGTCCGCTGTCCAATCATGTTTCGGCCTCTTCTTCTCCTCTTTGTTAGATTGAAGCCTGCGTCATCGACAAAGATAAACTCGTGGGGTCTGTCCAAGGARTSCAAGTCAAATATTGTCTGTGTAGAAATACAATATACTGTATGTAGGATTTTGTAAGTCGTACAGAGACAGTGCTATACTGTYGAGTACAATTAGGCTTCTGATTCACATACATTGTATGTACTGAAGAGTAATGTCATTCACATAGTATGTGTTAGTACTGTAGACAATCTGGATTACAGTAAATGTTTCTGAATGTACACTTACTTGCACATACTGAGCTCGCAGTTCTTTCACCCTTGGTGAGTTGCGCTCAAAAGGTACTCTGTATACTTGTTTCATTCGCATCCTGTTACGATGGAGGACACGSTCAATTGTGGAAATGCTCACACTGTCGATTCCCTGGAAGTGTGTGTTGTCTTGTATCACTCGTTCCTGGATTTCTCTGAGTCGTATTGCATTATCTTGAAGGACCATGCCAACTATAACGGCCTCTTGCTCCCGAGTGAATATAGCTGTCCTTCCACCTGCATGTGGCAGCCTTGCAATTCTACAAAAAGTAGTTGTGCAGTTACAAAACATATTCATGCAGTACAATACATACAGTGATTAACTTTACAAATGTCTATTGAAACAGCTGCATATAGTGTACTACAGTCAATATGCAATTACAAAAATACAGTAGTATACTGTACCTGTTCTCTTCTCTGAATGTCCTTACTATGGTGGACACAGAAAATCGGCTCAAACTGGGTTGCACTCTAAGTCCTGCTTCCCTCATTGTCAGTCCATGGACAAGAACATGGTCTATAACTGTTGCTCGAATTTCATCAGATATTTCCACTCTTTGTCTTCCTCTTCCTCTTCGTCCTCCTCTTCCTCTTTCTTGCCCTCCTCCTCCTCTTCCTCCTCGTCGCCCACCTCGCGTACGCACTCGTCCTCGTCCTCTCACATTGTTTCTTCTATCCATTCTCAGACTTTCTCCTTCCCACCTTCAACAACCTGTTTGCTCTCTGAACTGGCTTATATTGGTTGTGTCGCATCATTTGAAACAGGTTAAATCAAATTTGAGTGGTTGTGTTCAATCAATGACTTGTGTTCTCTATTTGTATTTGATTGTTGCCACTTGTGTTTACCAGTATGGATGACATGTGCATTAGAGTGCAGAATGTGTTTTGAGAATGAGAATGTGTTTAGAGTTTTGCTGAAAAGTCTAAGTGAGATCTGCAGATTGTYTTTTACCATGTGAAATGGTTTAAGGTGTTGACAACAGACTGCATAATTAGCTAAACGAGTKCAGGCAACTGAGAACTTTGTTCAGCCAATGGGGTTTTTAGTGTTTTAGCAATTGAGAAAAACTGTAATACACACTTCAGTTCTCCTTCTTCAGATACATTTCCAGTGGACGGAAGCTGCTGTAATACTGACATGCTATGCTAACGAAAAGGGCTGTAGGCCAAATAGCACCCTATTCCATATATTAAAAAAAAAGCATCACTTTTGACCAAGACCCTTGGGAAGTAAGGTGCTATTTGGGACACAGCCATGCTCTTTGGCTGAGTTTTAACTACAGTGCTTCTCCTCTGTATACAGTATCTCTCCCTGAGTGTGCTCAGCATCTATAATGCAGTAGTATGCTGTTGTCAGCAGTAAAATTAATCCTCTCTGTKTTTGGCTGTGTCCCAAATAGCACCCTATTCGTTATATAGTGCATCACTTTTGAACCAGGGCCCATAGGGATTAGGGTGCCATTTGAGGAGGTAGCCTCTCTGTACATATTGCAGTTCAGTCCTCCACTCTGTGAATTCTAAGGCCTTGTCACAGGTTTCCTTATTTCCCCTAAGCCATGTGCAACCTTCAGCCCCCTTACCTTGTATAAGACTGTGGGACTTTATGTGGGCCCGCTGGGCCTTTAGCTCGATAGGGCTGAAAAACCCCCACTTTGCTTTCTCTTTTCAAACAACAGCAGTGTTCACTTATCGTACGGTAACGGGTAACAGGTAACGGGGCTCATGTCAGTAAGTAGTCATTAACCAAAACGCTAGCCCTTCAACATCTCAACTCACAGCTGGTGTCAACTATTGTGGTGGCCTCGCCCAGATATTACCGCCACAGGATGGCACGGCAGTCCTTTTCAAAGCCTCCAGTTCTCTTGGTCCCTGCCAAGAAGCACAAGAGCTCTGCAAAAAAAACCCCCCCCCCCTGTGGAAAACCATGTCTGCTGTAGTGCTTGGCATTCTTGCGGTTTGACTGGCACTTCCTGTCCTGAACGAGAATCACGGCTGCAAAAGAACATTCCTACAGTCTTGTAGTTTTTTTTTCTTCTTCGTCTTAACTTGGTTCATTTTATTAGTTCAGTTTTGTATTCTTGAATGAAAAGAAAACATTAGCCTTATGTAAGTATGTCATGTATTAATATAGAGTTTTAAATGACTGTTGTTTGTTCACTGGCATAATAACAACAGCTATGCCTAATTGTAGATTTATAGACATAAGATAATGAATTGGACTGTTGGTAATAGTACCAGAACCACAAGCCAATTTCAACGCTAGCTAATACAGAAGTACAACCACAAAGTTACCATGTCTCATTCAGTGTCCCTTTACACACAGTACACACATGTGCGTCACACAAACATATACTGACACACAACACAACACATTGAACCCCCCAACCCCACCCCCAAACCCCCCCCCCCCCCCCACCCCACACACACACACAGGCGTCACCTTCCATTGCTTATGTGTACCTGTGCAACGTAACAACCGTACAGGCAGACAGACACTGTTAACCAAGTTCTCTCACAATGGGGCTACTGACTGACTGACCACAGAGTGAACAAAGCTCTTTATAGTGTCAGAAACAGGAAGCTGATTTCTCTCCTTTTCCATTTGCTGTTTGTCATACACCTGCCTTAAACCCTGCTTTGTCCTGACTTACTGGTTGCCCTTTTCTCACTGCAAACACAAACACACACACACACACACACACACTGACTCTGTAATCCATTTATACAGCTGCAGGTTTTCAGAGAGAGAGAGAGAGAGAGAGAGAGAGGAGAGAGAGAGAGAGAGAGAGAGAGAAGAGAGGAGAGAGAGACGATGA
>NW_019942606.1:259092-263774 GCF_002910315.2 Salvelinus sp. IW2-2015 | reverse complement strand
AACAGCGCGGTGAATTTATTGCTGGCAGGAAAAAGAGAGAGAGAGAGGAGAGGAGGAGGGAAAGAGAGAGACGAGACGAGAGAGGAGAGAGAGAAGAGAGAGAGAGAGAGAGAGAAGAGAGAGAGAGAGAGAGAGAGAGAGAGAGAGGAGAGAGAGAGAAGAGAGAGAGAGAGAGGAGACAAAGAAGAGAGAAGGAGAGAGATCGAGAGGAGAGAGAAGCAGAGAGAGAGAGAGAGAGAGAGAGAGAGAGAGAGAGAGAGAGGAGAAGAGAAGAGAGCAGAGAGAGAGAGAGAAGAGAAGAGAGAGAAGAAGAGAGAGAGAGAGAGGAAAAAAGTCCTTGCTGAAATGCATACATATAAAATGTTGTTGATCTTATCTGGCAGTGGTCTGATTGATCCTGGTCCAGCTGGCCTCTCTTCTCTCTCTCTCTCTGTGATCCGGGTCCAGCTGGCCTCTCTCTCTCTCTCTCTGTGATATTCTTTCTCTACCAGCCCTAGAGACTGAGCAAGATTTACGGTAATGGACAGCAGCACACAGCCACTTGGTCTCAGCACTATGTCCCAAGGGCACCCTATTCCCTATGTAGTACACTACTTTTGGGTCAGGTCCCTATGGGCTCTGGTCAAAAGTAGTGCACTACACCATGGAGGGAATAGGGTGCCATTTGTAATGCAAGCCTCTGAGTCTGACCAAGCAACAGACCCATGCATTCTGAATGAGAAGAGGCCTCTGTGGACTGTGGAAGAGTCAGGAGTTTCAGTAAAGAGGTTCAGGACAGGCTAGAGCAGCGGTTCCCAACTCCAGTCCTATGTCCTCCCACAATGCACACACAGAACGCACAAACACAACTAATTCAACTCACAGTACAATGATGATAAGTTGTTATCTGGGGCTACACTTCTTGAGGAGCTGGAAACAACATGTCCAGTACAACATCACCAATATCAATTTTTTGTCTTTCTGCGTGAGAACGAGAAGGGGAGATGGCGTGTGTTTCAGGGGGACAGGCAGAGAGGAGAGGAGAAACAGGGAACGGTGTCACTAAGGGATTGCGCAGGAGAGAAGAGAGAGGACTCTGGGTAACATGGTGCAGTATTTTGGTGTCTCCTTGACTCTGGGAAAATTGGTCCAACCATCTCATCCACCTTTTTCCTCTCTTAATTCCTTCCAGACGGGCAAAATGTTGAAGCTGGACAGGGCTCTCTTGTCTGGACTGCATCCAAATGGCCTCATATTCCTTATAGCGTGCACTAGGGCCCCATAGGGCTCTGGTGAAAATAAGTGCACTATGTAGGGAATAGGGTGCGATTTGGAACACAACCTGGGTATGTGAACGCCCTCAGAGAAGACTAAGAAATGGCTTAGAGGGGAGCATGGGAGAGGGGATGGGGGGGGGGGGGGCAATGTGATATGCCACCCAGCTTCACAAAGCACCTGTGGGATTTGGTCTGAAAAATCTCCCTTCTTCGCCCTTGAAGGCCGTAAACTCGCAGGCAGCACACGCTATCTGCCGCAACTCCAGCCCCCCCCCCACCCACCACTCCCACTTCTCATGCTGTAGTGGTGCATCTGATCAGTTCAATGGAAGCCCTCCCTCGAGTCAAGATCAGCCTGCCCTCTCTTCTTCCCAGTTGTATTTTCTCTCTGAGTGGCATCAGTTGAAACCAAGGGACACGGTGACCTCTACCAGCACTAAGTAGTCAAAACAGCTCTCTGCTCAGCCACTATGGACCAGTCCAGGTCCAGAACTCTTGGCAAACTGAGAGACTCTCTTGTGGTGTGGTGTGTGATGGTGTGGGGCTGTGTTTTGGAAAAGTGGTGGGGTTATATCCTTCCTGTTTGGCCCTGTCCGGGGTATCATCGGATGGGGACACAGTGTCTCCTGACCCCTCCTGTCTCAGCCTCCAGTATTTATGCTGCAGTAGTTTATGTGTCGGGAGGCTAGGGTCAGTTTGTTATATCTGGAGTACTTCTCCTGTCTTATCCGGTGTCCTGTTGTGAATTTAAGTATGCTCTCTCTAATTCTCTCTTTCTCTCTTTCTTTCTCTCTCTCGGCGGACCTGAACCCTAGGACCATGCCTCAGGACTACCTGCATGATGACTCCTTGCTGTCCCCAGTCCACCTGGCTGTGCTGCTGCTCCAGTTTCAACTGTTCTGCCTACGGCTATGGAACCCTAACCTGGTTCCACCGGACGTCTACCTGTCCCAGACCTGCTGTTTTCAACTCTCTAGAGACCGCAGGAGCGGTAGAGATACTCTTAATGATCGGCTATGAAAAGCCAACTGAAATTTACTCCTGAGGTGCTGACTTGCTGCACCCTCGACAACTACTGTGATTATTATTATTTGACCCTGCTGGTCATTTATGAACATTTGAACATCTTGGCCATGTTCTGTTATAATCTCCACCCGCACAGCCAGAAGAGGACTGCCACCCCTCATAGCCTGGTTCCTCTCTAGGTTTCTCCTAGGTTTTGGCCTTTTCTAGGAGTTTTTCCTAGCCACCGTGCTTCTACACCTGCATTGCCTGCTGTTTGGGTTATAGGCTGGTTTCTATACAGCACTTTGAGATATCAGCTTGATGTAAGAAGGGCTATATAAATACATTTGATTTGATTTGGGCAAATGTTGCAGACCCAGCTGTGGAAAGCTCTTAGAGACTTACCAGAACACTCACAGCTGTAATCGCTGCCAAAGGTGATTCTACAAAGTATTTCGAAAAACATGTTTTTACTTTGCATTATGGGGTATTGTGTGTAAATGTTTTTTTTTATTTTTTTATTTTTATCCACGTTGAATTCAGGCTGTAACACAACAAAATGTGGAATAAGTCCAGGGGGTGCGAAAACCTTCTGAAGGCAATGTGTCTGCACTCTAAGGAAAGCCCCATTCATGATGCGTCTGCACTCTATAGGAAAGCCCCATTCATGATGCGTCTGCACTCTATAGGAAAGCCCATTCATGATGCGTCTGCACTCTATAGGAAAGCCCCATTCATGATGTGTCTGCACTCATAGGAAAGCCCCCATTCATGATGTGTCTGCACTCTATAGGAAAGCCCCATTCATGATGTGTCTGCCCTCTATAGGAAAGCCCCATTCATGATGTGTCTGCACTCTATAGGAAAGCCCCATTCATGATGTTCTGCACTCTATAGGGAAAGCCCCATTCATGATGTGTCTGCACTCTATAGGAAAGCCCCATTCATGATGTGTCTGCACTCTATAGGAAAGCCCCTTTCATGATGCGTCTGCACTCTATAGGAAAGCCCCTTTGAGTCAAAGTGTGTGCACCTATACAGTGGCAATTGGAAAGTATTCAGACCCCTTCACATTTCCACATTTTGTTACGTTACAGCCTTATTCTAAAATTTAGTCACAAAAAAAAATCCTCATCAATATACACACAATAATCCATAATGACAATGCAAAAAAAACAGGTTTTTATACATTTAGCTAATTTATAAAAACTTACCAAACTAAAATATTAAATTTATATAAGTATTCAGACCCTTTACTCAGTACTTTGTTGAAGCACCGTAGGCAGCAATCTCTCTCGCTCGAGAGAGAGAGAGAGAGAGAGAGAGAGAGAGAGAGAGAGAGAGAGAGCACAACACAACAGCTGTGTGTTACTCCTAGATTTTGCTTGGAGACAGATAGACAGACAGTCACCGTGCAGACCCCGTCACTGGTGTTATTAATGAACCAGCCGGCCCCAACAACAGCTACGTTTAGAAATGCCTGTGCTTCTCGAATACAAAAAACAAACCGTCAAACAACAATGAAAGGTGAACCGCTAATAGAGTTAAACCAGCTGCCGTAACTTTGAATTGTGGTTTGAACTTGTTCTCATTCAGCGACAGCTAGTGGCTATAGCCTACACTTAATGGTGACCACCTGTGCTGCAGGGAAAGTCGGTAATTGGACAATGTGTTCACTTGGCCAGAGAGCGTATACAGTTTCAGCGTCACTACTATCCTCCTTCAACACAGAGGTTTGAAAAGGTGGAATCTGCAGTTCACAATTAATAGGTGTATATTATCAATTTGAAAGTCCCAAAATATATGTAGCAAAACGCAGATTTCCCCTTTCACTAAACCACACTGGGAACAGTTGACCTGTCAGTCTTCTCAACAGTCAAGCCTGGATATAAACAGAGTAATAAATCAATAGGTGCTGTGCCAAATGATGGTAACTGCTGTTTGGGCTGTATACATTGCTCATACATCTAGGGCCAGGAGATTCTCCTGGTCAGGTTATGTTGTCTAGTATGTTGTCTAGGTTAACTCAGGGTCTAACCTATACACACTCGTAGATACTGACACACACTTACATTTCTGTCATTAAGCAGACACTCTTATTCAGAGCATACATTTTCATGTTGGTCCCCAGTGGGAATTGAACCCACAACCCTGGCTTTGCATGCGTCACGCTCTACCAACTGAGCCCCACTGAGCCGTTCTGCCTAGACACTCAACAGTGAGGATCAGGTTCCCTCCCCTGGCCCCTCCTCTCCTCCTCCTTTTAATACCGTAAACCGGTAACGTAAGTCTGACCTTTTCCTTTAACTCAACCGCCACTCATTTCAGAATGTTTATCCTAATATGTATATATTTTTATCTTGTTTTCTGTCTGGGCTGGCTTAACAGGTGTCTTGGGGGGCTTTTAGTGTGTGTGTGTGT
>NW_019942606.1:252110-258753 GCF_002910315.2 Salvelinus sp. IW2-2015 | reverse complement strand
AAATTAATTACTTAAAAATCATACAATTTGATTTTCTGGATTTTTGTTTAGATTCCGTCTCTCACAGTTGAAGTGTACCTATGATAAAAATTACAGACTCTACATGCTTTGTAAGTAGGAAAACCTGCAGAATCGGCAGTGTGTCAAATACTTGTTCTCCCCACTGTATATGCTTTATTCTGTTGTGCTAATATGCTTGGATGGATGACTTTTTGATAATTATTATTATTCAACCTTTATTTAACTAGGCAAGTCAGTTAATAAGAACTAATTCTTATTTACAATGACAGTCTAGGAACAGTGGGTTAACGGCCTTGTTTCAGGGGCAGAACGACAGATTTTTTACCTCGTCAGCTCGGTGATTTCTTTATACTTTGTATGAAAACTATAATACATTCCTGATAAACTGTCTGTTTCCTTTTCTAAAGATCGTATCTGTTACTGTTGTTCCACGCCTCTCTTTAACAGCCCACGTTGTCTCCGTGGCGGAGGGGAAAGGCCCTTGCTAAGCTTTTTTTCTAAAAGATATCTGTGAATTATTGAGGTTGACATTCATGTTCTATTCCTGTGGGGGAACCCACCAAAGATCTGGGGTGGTCCCGTTCATTTCAGGCCCTGCAGAGACATGCGATATGAGTAAGCCATAGCACTGTGAATGGCTGTGGTTTGGAGTTCTGGGACATTTGGAATCTACCCTTCTCCTCCCTCCCTCACTCCTCACTCCCTAGCTTAATAAATTAGGTTTGCCTCTACTGTATCTATACACTAACCATTGCATGGAAAGAACAGGGATGAATTGATTCATTGGACATCTCGAATTCTTCATGAGAGGAAATGGAAATTGCTCATTTTTTAGGGCGTTGCCAGCTTGGAAAAGTGCAGAAAGCAAAGGAGAAGGAACAAACTCATAACGAGAAACTCGACCTGAGATTGACTTAGCTCTAATGGCAATCAGATTAGGAGGGACTCGACCTGAGATTAATTGGCTCTAACGGCAATCAGATTGAGAGGGACTCGACCTGAGATTGATTTAGCTTAAAGGCAATCAGATTGGGAGGGACTCCGACCTGAGATTGATTAGCTCTAATGGCAATCAGATTAGGGAAGACTCGACCTGAGATTAAATTGGCTCTAACGGCAATCAGATTGGGAGGGACTCAACCTGAGATTGCCATTAGAGCTAAATCAATCAGATTTAGGAGGGACTCGACCTGAGATTTGAATTGGCTCTAAAGGCAATCAGATTGGGAGGGACTCCACCTGAGATTGATTAGCTCTATGGAATCAGATTAGGAGAGACTGCGACCTGAGTTAAATTGGCTCTAACGGCAATCAGATTGGGAGGGACTCGACCTGAGATTATTGAGCTTCTAAGGCAATCAGATTAGGAGGGACTCGACCTGAGATTATTGGCTCTAACGGCAATCAGATTGGGAGGACTCAACCTGAGATTGCCAATTGAGCTAAACGGAATCAGATTAGGAGGGACTCGACCTGAGATTAAATTGGCTCTAACGGCAATCAGATTGGGAGGACTCACCTATTGTTTAGCTCTAATGGCAATCAGATTAGGAGGGACTCGACCTTGAGATTAAATTGGCTCTAACGGCAATCAGATTGGGAGGGACTCAACCCTGAGATTAAATTGGCTCTAACGCAATCAGATTGGAGGGACTCGACCTGAGATTAAATTGGCTCTAAACGGCAATCAGATAGGAGGGACTCGAACCTGAGATTAAATTGGCTCTAACGGCAATCAGATTGGGGAGGACTCCAACCTGAGATTGCCATTAGAGCTAATCAATCAGATTAGGAGGACTCGACCTGAAGAGTTAAATTGGCTCTAACGGCAATCAGATTGGGAGGGACTCGACCTGAGAGATTAAATTGGCCTCGTAAACGGCAATCAGATTGGGAGGGACTCGACCTGAGATTGATTTAGCTCTAATGGCAATCAGATTAGGAGGGACTCGACCTGAGATTAAATTGGCTCTAACGGCAATCAGATGGGAGGGACTCGACCTGAGATTAAATTGGCTCTAACGGCAATCAGATTGGTGAGGGACTTGACCTGAGATTAAATTGGCTCTAAGGCAATCAGATTGGGAGGGACTCGACCTGAGATTAATTGGCTCTAACGGCATCAGATTGGGAGGACTCGACCTGAGATTGATTTAGCCTCTAATGGCAATCAGATTAGGAGGGACTCGACCTGAGATTAAATTGGCTCTAACGGCAATCAGATTGGGAGGGACTCGACCTGAGATTAAATTGGCTCTAACGGCAATCAGATTAGGAGGGACTCGACCTGAGATTAAATTGGCTCTAACGGCAATCAGATTAGGGAGGACTCGACCTAGATTAAATTGGCTCTAACGGAATCAGATTGGGAGGACTCAACCTGAGATTAAATTGGCTCGCCCCGCTTTGGTTTGTGGAGTGAATGAGCTCCACCTGAGGTTGGAATGTTGCTCTTAACTCCACGTTCCATTCCCCCTTTAATACTGAGGTTGGATGTTTGCTCTTAACTCCCGTTCCAATTCCCCTTTAATCTGAGGTTGGAATGTTTGCTCTTAATCCAGTTCAATTCCCCCTTATCCTGAGGTTGGAATGTTGCTCTTAACTCCACGTTCCAATTCCCCCTTTAATCCTGAGGTTTGGAATGTTGCTCTTAACTCCACGTTCCAATTCCCCTTTAATCCTGAGGTTGGAATGTTGCTCTTAACTCCACGTTCCAATTCCCTTTAATCCTGAGGTTGGAATGTTGTCTCTAACTCCACGTTCCAATTCCCCCTTTAATCCTGAGGTTGGAATGTTGCTCTTAACTCCCACGTTCCAATTCCCTTTAATCCTGAGGTTGGAATGTTGCTCTAACTCCACGTTCCAATTCCCCCTTTAATCCTGAGGTTGGAATGTTGCTCTTAACTCCACGTTCCCATTCCCCCTTAATCCTGAGGTTGGAATGTCTGCTCTTAACTCCACGTTCCAATTCCCCCTTTAATCCTGAGGTTGGAATGTTGCTCTTAACTCCACGTTCCAATTCCCCCTTTAATCCTGAGGTTGGAATGTTGCTCTTAACTCCACGTTCCAATTCCCCTTTAATCCTGAGGTTGGAATGTTGCTCTTAACTCCACGTTCCAATTCCCCCTTTAATCCTGAGGTTGGAATGTTGCTCTTAACTCCACGTCCAATTCCCCCTTTAATCCTGAGGTTGGAATGTTGCTCTTAACTCCACGTTCCAATTCCCCTTTAATCCTGAGGTTGGAATGTTGCTCTTAACTCCACGTTCCAATCCCCCTTTAATCCTGAGGTTGGAATGTTGCTCTTAACTCCACGTTCCAATTCCCCCTTTAATCCTGAGGTTGGAATGTTGCTTCTTAACTCCACGTTCCAATTCCCTTTAATCCTGAGGTTGGAATGTTGGCTCTTAACTCCACGTTCCAAATTCCCCTTTAATCCTGAGGTTGGAATGTTGCTCTTAACTCCACGTTTCCAATTCCCCCTTTAATCCTGAGGTTGGAATGTTGCTCATTACTCCACGTTCCAATTCCCCCTTTTAATCCTGAGGTTGGAATGTTGCTCTAACTCCACGTTCCAATTCCCCTTTAATCCTGAAGGTTGGAATGTTGCTCTTAACTCCAACGTTCCAATTCCCCCTTTAATCCTGAGGTTGGAATGTTGCTCTTAACTCCACGTTCCAATTCCCCCTTTAATCCTGAGGTTGGAATGTTGCTCTTAACTCCACGTTCCAATTCCCCTTTAATCCTGAGGTTGGAATGTTGCTCTTAACTCCACGTTCCAATTCCCTTTAATCCTGAGGTTGGAATGTTGCTCTTAACTCCACGTTCCAATTCCCCTTTAATCCTGAGGTTGGAATGTTGCTCTTAACTTCCTCCCCCTTTAATCCCAGAGGAGTTGGTGAAGCATCGGCTGACTCAGTGGTTTCTTTGAGCTCTGCATTTATGGTATCTATTTTGCTGCTTTGGTGGTGAATGAGGAGGAAGAGGAGGAGGAGGTGGAAGTGGAGGAGGAGGAGGAGGAGCAGAATAAGAGGAGATGCTGGCGAGGATTTTTGAGTAAGTCAAAAGTAGTGCACTATATAGGGAATAGTGCTCTGGTCAAAAGTAAGTGCACTAGGGAATAAGGTTCCATTTAGGATACATCCATGTCTGGAGGACAGCGGATGGTGTAGCTGCCCAGTAGCAGTGAATGTTTCACATGTAGAAGAACCATGCCAGTGGTCATTCTGCAGCGGCCGGCGCCGGGAACAGCTACTGGTCCTGCTGCTACAGATCAGTGAGTGGAATCACCTGAGGAGAGGAGATACCTCAACTGCCTTTTTACCTGTCCCGCCCGCCCTGGTAACAAAAACACATAGGTTTTGTGAATGTATCTTACATAAGGACACTGGCAGCCCCCCACAGACCAAAGCCCATCAAAGAGCCAAAGGGCACAGTCTGAAGCAGCTCCCCATTGGGTCTGGGGCTACCGATTGGCGCAGCAGTCTAAGGCACTGCATCTCAGTGCTAGAGGCGTCACTACAGACCCTGGTTCGATTCCAGGCTGTATCACAACTAGCCAGGATTGGGAGTCCCATAGGGCGGCGCACAACTGGCCCAGCGTCGTCCGGGTTTGGCCGGTGTCCGGGTTTGGCCGGTGTCCGGGTTTAGCCGGTGGAGGCCATCATTGTAAATAATAATTTTGTTCTTAACTGACTTGTCTAGTTAAATAAAGGTTCAAAAAAAACAATAATAACACAAATCTGGACCTGGAAGACAGTTCCACTGCTGATTTACATTCTTCCTCTCTAATATAGGACTGATTTAGACCTGGGACACCAGGTGGTGCAGTTCATCATCAGGTAGAACAGAAAACCCGCAGTCCTCCAGACCTCCAGGCTCAGATTTGAATATCCCTGCCTTAGACAGAGCAAAGGGGCACAGCTCACCATAGGGCCTGGTGTGTGTGTTGGGAGGTGGTGAGGGAGCCAGGACCACGGGACAGCCAGGACCGCCAGGACCTGATAGAACCCACATACGCACACACAAACACACACCCTCCTTCCTTCCTCCTTGCTTCAACACACACACACACACACACACACACACACCACACACACACACACACACACACACACACACAACACACACACACACACACACACACACACCACACACAACACAGGAAGGAGGTGTGTGTTTGTGTGTGCGTATGTGGGTTCTATCAGGTCCTGGCGGTCCTGGCTGACCCGTGGTCCTGGCTCCCTCACCACCTCCCAACACACACACCCAGGCCCTATGGTGAGCTGTGCCCCTTTGGCTCTGTCTAAGGCAGGGATATTCAAATCTGAGCCTGGAGGTCTGGAGGACTGCTGGGTTTTCTGTTCTACCTGATGATGAACTGCACCACCTGGTGTCCCAGGTCTAAATCAGTCCTATATTAGAGAGGAAMAATGTAAATCAGCAGTGGAACTGTCTTCCAGGTCCAGATTTGTGTTATTATTTGTTTTATTGAACCTTTATTTAACTAGACAAGTCAGTTAAGAACAAATTATTATTTACAATGATGGCCTCCACCGGCRAAACCCGGACACCGGCCAAACCCGGACACCGGCCAAACCCGGACGACGCTGGGCCAGTTGTGCGCCGCCCTATGGGACTCCCAATCCTGGCTAGTTGTGATACAGCCTGGAATCGAACCAGGGTCTGTAGTGACGCCTCTAGCACTGAGATGCAGTGCCTTAGACTGCTGCGCCAATCGGTAGCCCCAGACCCAATGGGGAGCTGCTTCAGACTGTTCCCTTTGGCTCTTTGATGGGCTTTGGTCTGTGGGGGGCTGCCAGTGTCCTTATGTAAGATACATTCACAAAACCTATGTGTTTTTGTTACCAGGGCGGGGCGGGACAGGTGAAAAAGGCAGTTGAGGTATCTCCTCTCCTCAGGTGATTCCACTCACTGATCTGTAGCAGCAGGACCAGTAGCTGTTCCCGGCGCCGGCCGGCTGCAGAATGACCACTGCATGGTTCTTCTACATGTGAAACATTCACTGCTACTGGGCAGCTACACCATCCACTGTCCTCCAGACATGGATGTACCTAAATGGAACCTTATTCCCTAGTGCACTACTTTTGACCAGAGCACTATTCCTATAATAGTGCACTACTTTTGACTTACTCAAAAATCCTCGCCAGCAATCCTCTCTATTCTGCTCCTCCTCCTCCTCTCTCCACCTCCACCTCCTCCTCCTCTTCCTCCTCATTCACCACCAAAGCAGCAAAATAGATACCATAAATGCAGAGCTCAAAGAAACACTGAGTCAGCCGATGCTTCACCAACTCCTCTGGGATTAAAAGGGGAAGGAGTTAAGAGCAACTTCCAACCTCAGGATTAAAGGGGGAATTGGAACGTGGAGTTAAGAGCAACATTCCAACCTCAGGATTAAAGGGGAATTGGACGTGGAGGTTAAGAGCAACATTCCAACCTCAGGAGTGTTAAAGGGGGAATTGGAACGTGGAGTTAAGAGCAACATTCCAACCTCAGGATTAAAGGGGGAATTGGAACGTGGAGTTAAGAGCAACATTCCAACCTCAGGATTAAAGGGGGAATTGGAACGTGGAGTTAAGAGCAACATTCTCAACCTCAGG
>NW_019942606.1:240528-245812 GCF_002910315.2 Salvelinus sp. IW2-2015 | reverse complement strand
AGGTCGAGTCTCTCCTAATCTGATTGCCATTAGAGTAAATCAATCTCAGGTGGAGTCCCTCCCAATCTGATTGCCTTTAGAGCAATCAATCTCAGGTCGAGTCCTCTGCCAATCTGATTGCCGTTAGAGCCAATTTAATCTCAGGTCGAGTCCCTCCTAATCTGATTGCCATTAGAGCTAAGTCAATCTCAGGTCGAGTTTCTCGTTATGAGTTGTTCCTTCTCCTTTGCTTTTCTGCACTTTTCCAAGCTGGCAACGCCCTAAAAAATGAGCAGTTATCCATTTCCTCTCATGAAGAATCGAGAATGTCCAATAAATCAATTCATCCCTGTTCTTTCCATGGCAATGGGTTAGTGTATAGATACAGTAGAGGCAAACCTAATTTATTAAGCTAGGGAGTGAGGGAGTGAGGGAGGGAGGGAGTAAGGGTAGATTCCAAATGTCCCAGAACTCCAACCACAGCCATTCACAGTGCTATGGCTTACGTCATATCGCATGTCTCTGCACGGGCCTGAAATGAACGGGACCACCCCAGATCTTTGGTGGGGTTCCCCCACAGGAATAGAACATGAATGTCAACCTCAATAATTCACAGATATCTTTTAGAAATAAAAGCTTAGCAAGGGCCTTCCCCTCCGCCACGGAGACAACGTGGGCTGTGAAAGAGAGGCGTGGAACAACAGTAACAGATACGATCTTTAGAAAAGGAACAGACAGTTTATCAGGAATGTATTATAGTTCATACAAAAGTATAAAGAATCACCGAGCTGACGAGGTAAAAATCTGTCGTTCTGCCCCTGAACAAGGCAGTTAACCCACTGTTCCTAGACTGTCATTGTAAATAAGAATTAGTTCTTATTAACTGACTTGCCTAGTTAAATAAAGGTTGAATAATAATAATTATTCAAAAAGGTCATCCATCCAAGCATATTAGCACAACAGAATGTAAAGCATATACAGTGGGGAGAACAAGTATTTGACACACTGCCGATTCTGCAGGTTTTCCTACTTACAAAGCATGTAGAGGTCTGTAATTTTTATCATAGGTACACTTCAACTGTGAGAGACGGAATCTAAAACAAAAATCCAGAAAATCAAATTGTATGATTTTTAAGTAATTAATTTGCATTTTATTGCATGACATAAGTATTTGATCACCTACCAACCAGTAAGAATTCCGGCTCTCACAGACCTGTTAGTTTTCTTAAGAGCCCTTCCTGTTCTCCCCTCATTACCTGTATTAACTGCACCTGTTTTGAAACTCCGTTACCTGTATAAAAGACACCTGTCACACACTCAATCAAACAGACTCCAACCTCTCCACAATGGCCAAGACCAGAGAGCTGTGTAAGGACATCAGGCTAAAATTGTAGACATGCACAAGGCTGGATGGGCTACAGGACAATAGGCAAACAGCGTTGGTGGAAGGCAACAACTGTGCGCAATTATTAGAAAATGGAAGAAGTTCAAGATGACGGTCAATCACCCTCGGTCTGGGCTCCATGCAAGATCTCACCTCCATCTCATGAGGAAGGTGAGGGATCAGCCCAGAACTACACGGCAGACCTGGTCAATGACCTGAAGAGAGCTGGACCACAGTCTCAAAGAAAACCATTAGTAATCCACACTACGCCGTCATGGATTAAAATCCTGCAGCGCATGCAAGGTCCCCCTGCTCAAGCCAGCGCATGTCAAGGCCCATCTGAAGTTTGCCAATGACCATCTGGATGATCCAGAGGAGGAATGGGAGACGGTCATGTGGTCTGATGAGACAAAATAGAGCTTTTTGGTCTAAACTCCACTCGCCGTATTTGGCAGAAGAAGAAGGATGACGTACAACCCCAAGAACACCATACCCAACCGTGAAGCATGAGTGAAACCATCAATTCTTTGGGGATGCTTTTCTGCAAAGGGACAGGACGACTGGCACCATATTGAGGGAGGATGGATGGGGCCATGTATCCGGATCTTGGCCACAACCTTCTTCCCCAGTACAAGAGCATTGAAGATGGGTCGTGGCTGGGTCTTCCAGCATGACAACCGACCCAAAACACACAGCCAGCGCAAACTAAGGAGTGGCTCCGTAAGAAGCAGTCTCAAGGTCCTGGAGTGGCCTAGCCAGTCTCCAGACCGACCCAATAGAAAATCTTTGGAGGGAGCTGAAAAGTCGTATTGCCCAGCACAGCCCAACGACCTGAAGGATCTGGGAAGGTCTGTATGGAGGAGTGGGCCAAAAATCCCTGCTGCAGTCTGTGCCAAACCTGGGTCAAGAACTAAGAAAAGTATGATCTCTGTAATTGCAAACACAAGGTTTTCTGTACCAAATATTAAGTTCTGCTTTTCTGATGTATCAAATACTTATGTCATGCAAATAAATGCAAATTGAATTACTTAAAAATCATACAATGTGATTTTCTGGATTTTTTTGTTTCTTCACATTGAAGTGTACCTATGATAAAAATTACAGACCTCTACATGCTTTGTAAGTAGGAAAAACCTGCACATATCGGCAGTGTATCAAATACTTGGTTCTCCCCACTGTATATCTTCATCTATAGCATTCCTGTTTATGTATACCACAAAGAATGATGTGTATATCATAGTGGAGTTGATACTACCAGCATAAGCACTAAGATATGACAAAGTAACACAGGCTTACATATGCTTCACATTTGACAGTTTGTTTTTGAATGGCTGCATAGAGCAGTCAGTCAGAAAGCAGGATGACAGAGGAACTAATGAGTCAGCTAAGCCGTTTGTATAGCGGTCAGGTGACAGTCTGGTATTCACTGATTTGTTGTTTCTCCAAAGTGGCCGGACGCGGCTGACGAAACACAAGTTTACTGGAATCGTCTGACCACCAAAACGGGAATGTGGGACAGCAGAGGAAGGGAATTGGAACGTTTCACAGAACAAGGAAAGCCAACATGTGTTTGGCTCATCCTGGTTCACCCGAACAAGGGGAAGTACTGGAGCCTGGACATGAAACCACCTGAACCAAGGGGAAGGGCTGGAGTCTGGACATGTACACCTGAACCAAGGGGAAGGCTGGAGCCTGGACATGGTTACCTGGCCTTGGCTTCCACTGAGGATAAAAGGAAGCCATTACCGGCTGACTTTTGGGTCTGACTGCTGGAAGGGTGTGGCTGGGATGTGGAACAAGTTTGTGTGTGTGTGTGTGTGTGTGTGTGTGTGTGTGTGTGTGTGTGTGTGTGTGTGTGTGTGTGTGTGTGTGTGTGTGTGTGTGTGTGTGTGTGTGTGTGTGGTGTGTGTGTGGTTGTGTTTTTATGTTGATGTGTGTGTGTTTTAGGGACGATCTCTGTGTGGAATGTCTGTGGTGCAGACTGGAACCCCTGTCTTTCAGTCATTCCAGAATCCTGTGACACGGCTGGCTGTGTGGAAGGACAGCCCGATGTTCTGGAATGGGCGGACATTACCTCAACACTCTATTCCCCACTACAGAAGAATCTCTGTCTTTGAAAAGCGGAACCCCAAAAATACATCCCTTAAAGCATCACCTTGATTGAAACAGCAGAGAACCCCACAGACATTGAAAAAAAAACATGTTTTTGTATTTTTTACTAATATTTCGATATAATTTTTTTCAGCTCTATAGTTAACCAATTTAATAAATTCAATACATATGTCACTTACCAACACAAAAGCAGTTCATCCATTCTCATCAACCATCAGATAGTGTTAACATGATAGAATATGGGACGGTGAAGGAAGGGCTGATGTGCATTACTTTTAATACACATCGGTGCCCGGGGAACAGTGGGTTAACTGCCTTGTTTAGGGCCCGGGGAACAGTGGTTTAACTGCCTTGCTCAGGGGCAGAACGACATATATTTACCTCGTCAGCTCGGGGATTCGATCCAGCAACCTTTCGGTTACTGGCCCAACTAGTAGTACACACGTACATGTTCAATAATCTACAGTAGTACACACATACATGCATATAAATAGCCATATGTTGAAAATACAGAAAAATACAGGCCTAGCCTAGGAGTTCAGATATAATCTATGCAGAAATGTTAAATAGATTAATTTATTCTGTACAGAATTGGACACTTTGTACATGTTTTTCAGATATTTCCCATGTTTCAGGAGAAAGGTGTTCTCAGCACCATGGAGATACCACAGAGCTGGAGTTAATAAGGATTTTATCAAGTTGACTAACGCAAATCAGAGTCCATGGAAATACCTTCAGCTTCCCATTTTCTATTTACTAAAGGTTTCCTTTAGCTTCCCATTCTCTATTTACTAAAGGTTTCCTTCAGCTTCCCATTCTCTATATTTACTAAAGGTTTCCTTCAGCTTCCCATTCTATATTACTAAAGGTTTCCTTCAGCTTCCCATTCTATATTACTAAAGATTTCCTTCAGCTTCCCATTCTCTATTTACTAAAGGTTTCCTTCAGCTTCCCATTCTCTATTTCCTGAAGGTTTCCTTTAGCTTCCCATTCTCTATTTACTAAAGGTTTCCTTCAGCTTCCCAATCTATATTACTAAAGGTTTCCTTCAGCTTCCCATTCTATATTTACTAAAGGTTTCCTTCGCTTCCCATTCTATATTTACTAAAGGTCCTTCCAGCTTCCCATTCTATATTTCTAAAGGTTTCCTTCAGCTTCCCATTCTATATTACTAAAGATTCCTTCAGCTTCCCATTCTATATTACTAAAGGTTTCCTTCAGCTTCCCATTCTATATTTAAAGGTTCCTTCAGCTTCCCATTCTCTATTTCCTGAAGGTTTCCTTTAGCTTCCCTCTCTATTTACTAAAGGTTTCCTTCACTTCCCATTCTCTATTTACTAAAGGTTTCCTTTTGCTTCCCATTCTCTATTTACTAAAGGCTTCCTTTAGCTTCCCATTCTCTATTTACTAAATGTTTCCTTTTGCTTCCCATTCCTATTTACGAAAGGTTTCCTTCAACTTACCTTCTCTATTTACTGAGGTTTCCTTTTGCTTCCCATTCTCTATTTACTGAAGTTTCCTTTACTTCCCATTCTCTATTTACTAAAGGTTTCCTTTAGCTTCTAATTCTCTATTTACTAAAGGTTTCCTTTGGCTTCCCATTCTCTATGTACTAAATGTTTCCTTTAGCTTCCCATTCTCTATTTACTAAACATTTCCTTTAGCTTCCCATTCTCTATTTACTAAAGGTTTCCTTTAGCTTCCCATTCTATATTTACTAAAAGTTTCCTTCAGCTTCCCATTCTCTATTTATTAAAGGTTTTCCATTATTCAACAAACCCCGGTTTTGACCAAAGAGGGCTCGGGATG
>NW_019942606.1:192478-239750 GCF_002910315.2 Salvelinus sp. IW2-2015 | reverse complement strand
TAAATGAAAAGATAATAATGAGGATGTTAAAAACTAAGTACGTATCATACCAACAGGAACTTTCCTAACGACTTCAAAAAATGATAGTGACACTACATTTAGGTCTAGGGAGCCATCATTTTCTAATTGAGGACAAAGCTAAGACCTAATCCTAAACAAAGCTGAAAAGCAATCACTAGTCAGTTCTTGTGGTACAGTTCCCAAAACTATAGATAGGACGCAAATAGAGACAAGGCAATACGGCACTCACACAAAAGGAAAATACTAAAGTCTATCACCTCACGCAGCTATTCAAATCTGACTGAGGAAATATGTAGGGCTGCTAGAAATCCTAACAGCAAAAGAGGTAAACGCTTTTCTCGCATATATCCTCCTATCCATGATCTCTTTAGTCATGGGCTCTTATGTTGCTAAATGGCTAGTCTGTATTTTAAATGATGGCGTTGACCTTGATTTCATTCAGCTCACTTCTGAATAGACGCACTCCTTATACCCGTGTCTCGTCTTCTGTTCTGTTTCCTACATAATACATCCTCCGCTTAGTCTCGCTCCTCCCTTTACTTTGTTACTACCGTTACCATTCCGCTGCTTTTATCCACAATCACCGGTGGTCCTTCTCTATTTCTGTAACATGAAGTCTTGACCTCTATTCTGTGCTTCCATTTTGTCCTGTTCTGATGACCGCTCAGCATGCAATAAGAGGCTTGCTTAAATCCTGCACTGCTGCCATAAAACCTGGAGAGCCAATGTTTAAATCTCACTGACATTGATTCAAGAATTGGTCTCTTATTTAATTGTTACGTCCTTTTGCGTTCCATTCTCTATTTCGTGGGTTTCCCTGTCAGCACCAGTTACGCAGTTCTGAGTTGTTGTGGCGTGCTACGCTATCTACAAACGGTGAGTTTTGTTTCTGTTCATTTGCTGAGATTGTGTCTATTGCACACAGCCGTGCTTCCTTTTCTTTATTAAGCGTCTCATCATGTTGCCTTCTCAAGTTAAGGTCACACCAGCTTGGCGTTTTAAGCGTTTTCTTGTTTCTCAACTGGCTCAAGAGTGCTGCATCTGTTCTATTCTAACGTGTGACTTTAGTGTATTTATGACTATTAATTTGATTAATTTATATAACCCATGCTAATGTCCTATGTTATAAATTATGACAAGGTTTTTCCTTTTGGCTTCTTTTATGTAGCTAGTAGTTTTTTAGCTCTTCTCTTAATGATAGTAATCTAGATTCATTGGTAACTACTAAAGCACATTTAAACAACTCTCTGGCTTCAAGGAGTTGCCAGACTTTAAAGTGACACGTCTTCTCTAGTTTTGTAGGGCCTCCGCCCCCAGACCATGGACTTATCCCTATACTTAGATAATTCAAAACGCTAGGATGGCTGAAATTGCTGCACCTTGTTCCAGTTGATATGTATGAGACATTTCTGTATAAACTATGTTACAGATATGTAACTCTTTATATCTGACTAGGCATAAGCCACTACCTGAATTCCATATTGTACTAATTATTCAGCATCCACCTATTGCTTGCTCTTTTAGTGTTTTTATAGTAGGGATGATTTGGTATTGTCCTACTATGCACTTATATTTAATTACATATTCGAAATCATCCTCCTTACGGTGTCTACTGATACGCGAAGCCACCGCTCAAGATGACAAGATCATCATTGGGTATTTCACAACGCTGTACAGCCTCGCGCAGTTCTGTCTGGAGGATCATGTCGTTGTAAACAACACAGATAAATACGTTCTTCTCTACTCAGTGGACTAGGTTTTTATCAATTGGAAACGCATTCACAGGAAAATTAATTCTAATGTTGTCATAAGAATGAGGAGCTAGGAGGAGAGCTCGTAGAGGACTGGAAAAACTCTCGTGGTCGAAAATATAGTGAAACTTTGCTATATAACAGTGAGCCCTGATTAAATTACAGAAAGATTATATTTGGATTATGCTCTACAGTGGTGAGGTGTAATAAGTTAAATTAACATGGTGTTCTGTCGGGGGGTAGGGTACAGTTTGTTATATCTGGAGTACTTCTCCTGTCTTATCCGGTGTCCTGTGTGAATTTAAGTATGCTCTCTCTAATTCTCTTTTCTCTTTCTTTCGTTCTCTTTTCGGAGGACCTGAGCCTAGGATGCTCCAAGGACTACCTGGCATGATGACTTTGCTGGTCCCCAATATGACCTGGCCGTGCTGCTGCCCAGTTTCAACTGTTCTGCCTGGCGCTATGTGAACCCTGACCTGTTCACCGGACTGCTAATGTCCCAGACTGCTGTTTTCAACTCTCAAGAGGCAGGAGGAGCGATAGAGATACTCTGAATGATGAGAAAGCAACTGACATTTACTCCTGAGGGTGCTGACTTGCTGCAGCTCGACACTACTGTGCTTAGTTATTTTATGGCCATTAGCTGGATAATTTGAACATTTGAACTATCTTGGCCATTCGAATCCTTCGTTATACAATCTGCCCCAGCCACGCCGCCAGAGGCCTCGACTAAGGGAGGACGGTGGCGTGAGATATGTGCGCCATCGAAATAACGCTGGCCACTCGCTTAGGTCTCATAGGGTTTCTTACCTCCAGGTAGTTTATTGGCGTTTGTAGGGGGGAGAGTATGTTAGTTTCCCACCTAGCGGCGACGGGATATGCGTTAAGCGTTTATGGTGCTTCTACACCTGCATTGCTTGCTGTTTGGGGTTTTAGGCTGGGTTTCTGTACAGCACTTTGAGATATCAGCTGATGTAAGAAGGGCTATATAAATACATTTGATTGTTTTGATATTATGATGGGATCTTTTAAAATTCCCTCCCAGTATTTCGGATTGTACCACAAGGCCCGAAGAGACAAGGAACATTGGTTCATGTCTAATACCTCTTGTTCTATGATCTCCCAAGGAGTGGGATCGTTGTTATTAGCCTATTTAAGAGGGTACCTTGTATTAAATGCCAAATAGTATTTCTGAATATCAGGAAGGCCCAGGATACCTCTATTTCTGTCCATGGATCATTTTAAGCGGCTGACTCGAGGGGGTTTCTCTCTCCAGAGGAACTTCTTTAACAAACCATTCTCCCGAAAATGGGAGAGGGATTGCCCTGAGTAGGTATGTTAAACGTGGAAGAATGTTCATATTTATTGTTTCTGTTTTTTACCCTAATGTGAGAGAGGAAGGTCTTTCCATCTTTCGAGGTTGTCCGTCGATCTTTTTAATTAGAATGGCTATGTTAAAGGGGATGACTTCATGTATTTGGAGTTTTTAATTAGAATGGCTATGTTAAAGGGGATGACTTCATGATATGGTTGAGTTTTAATTTAGAATGGCTATGTTAAAGGATGTGACTTCATGTATTTGGGTTTTTTAATTAGAATGGCTATGTTAAAGGATGTGACTTCATGTATTTGGAGTTTTTAATTAGAATGGCTATGTTAAAGGGGAGGACTTCATGTATTTGGAGTTTTTTAATTAGAATGGCTATGTTAAAGGGGATGACTTCATGTATTTGGGTTTTTAAATTAGAATGGCTATGTTAAAGGAGTGGACTTCATGTATTTGGAGTTTTTAATTAGAATGGCTATGTTAAAGGATGTGACTTCATGATTTGGATTTTTTAATTAGAATGGCTATGTGTAAAGGGGAGGACTTCATGTATTTGGAGTTTTTAATTAGAATGGCTATGTTAAAGGGGATGACTTCATGTATTTGGGTTTTTAAATTAGAATGGCTATGTTAAAGGAGTGACTTCATGTATTTGGAGTATTCTTAATTAGAATGGCTATGTTAAAGGGGAGGACTTCATGTATTTGGAGTTTTTAATTAGAATGGCTATGTTAAAGGGGATGACTTCATGTATTTGGTGTTTTATCATTACTCCAAGTTATTTTACTCCTTCTGGAGACCGTTTGAATGGGAGGGAGGCAATACTATCATTGTAAATGTGTATGTTTAAAGGCATTACCTCTGATTTGTCCCAAGTGGCGGCAGGAAGCCTAGTGCTTAGAGCGTTGGACTTGTAACCGAAAGGTTGTCAGATCGAATTCCTGACCTGACAAAGTAAAAATCTCTTGTTCTGCTCCTGAACAAGGCAGTTAACCCGCTGTTCCTCGGCCGTCATTGAAAATAAGGATTTGTTCTTAAATGACTTCCCTAGTTAAATAAAAAAGTGATCTTATAGCTAGACAGCTTACTAAAATGGTGAATTGTTTCTAGTGCATGCTGAAGTAATAGCTGGGTATTTGGTGCTGTTAGCAGCATGTCATCTACATAGAGACTTAGTTTGACAGTCTCTTTACCTATTTTAATTCCTTGTATCCTTTTATGATCTCTAAGTTAGCAGGCTAGCTAAGGGTTCTAAAGACAGAATGAAGAGCAAAGGGAGGAGAACGCACCTTCGGTGTGTTCCTCTGTGGACGGTGAAGGCATCTGACATCAGACCATTACTGCAGGTTTTGGCTGTTGTTGACTTCAGTCAGTATTTATTTATTATTATTATTTATTTATAAAGCCCTTCTTACATCAGATGATGTCACAAAGGGCTGTACAGAAACCCAGATAAAAAAAAAAACAGCAAGCAATGCAGGTGTAGAAGCACGGTGGCTAGGAAAAACTCCCTAGAAAGGCCAGAACCTAGGAAGAAACCTAGAGAGGAACCAGGCTATGAGGGGTGGCCAGTCCTCTTCTGGTTGTGCCAGGTGGAGATTATAACAGAACATGGCCAAGATGTTAAAATGTTCATAGATGACCAGCAGGGTCAAATAATAATAATCACAGTGGTTGTAGAGATACCCCTGGACAGGGCCAAACAGACAGGATATAACCCCACCCACTTTGCCAAAGCACAGCCCCCACACCACTAGAGGGATAACTTCAACCACCAACTTACCATCCTGAGACAAAGACGAGTATAGCCCACGAAGATCTCCCCCACAGGAAGATCACGTCAGTGACTCAACCCACTCAAGTGACGCACCCCTCCTAGGGACGGCATGGAAGAGCACCAGTAAGCCAGTGACTCAGCCCCTGTAATAGGGTTAGAGGCAGAGAATCCCAGTGGAGAGAGGGGAACCAGCCAGGCAGAGACAGCAAGGGTGGTTCGTTGCTCCAGTGCTTTTCCGTTCACCTTCACACTCCTGGGCCAGACTACACTCAATCATAGGACCTACTGAAGAGATGAGTCTTTAATAAAGGCTTAAAGGTCGTGACAGAGTCTGCGTCTCTCACATGGATAGGCAGACCATTGCATAAAAATTGTGCTCTATAGGAGAAAGCCCTGCCTCCAGCTGTTTGCTTAGAAATTCTAGGGACAGTAAGGAGGCCTGCGTCTTGTGACCATAGCGTATGTGTAGGTATGTACGGCAGGGCAAAATGGGAAAGATAGGTAGGAGCAAGCCCATGTAATGCTTTGTAGGTTAGCAGTAAAACCTTGAAATCAGCCCTTGCCTTAACAGGAAGCCATTAGAGCTTCACTGATTAGAGCTGGAGTAATATGATCAATTTGTTGTTCGTAGTCAAGATTCTAGCAGCCGTGTTTAGCACTAACTGAAGTTTATTTAGTGCTTTATCCGGGTAGCCGGAAAGTAGAGCATTGCAGTAGTCTAACCTAGAAGTGACAAAAGCATGGATTAATGTTTCTGCATCATTTTTGGACAGAAAGTTTCTGATTTTTGCAATGTTACGTAGATGGAAAAAATATGTCCTTGAAACAGTCTTGATATGTTTGTCAAAAGAGAGATCAGGGTCCAGAGTAACGCCGAAGTCCTTCAAAGTTTTATTTGAGACGACTGTACAACCATCAAGATTAATTGTCAGATTCAACAGAAGATATCTTTGTTTCTTGGGACCTAGAACTAGCATCTCTGTTTTGTCTGGGTTTAAAAGTAGAACATTTGTCGCCATCCACTTCCTTATGTCTGAAACACAGGCTTCCATGGATGGCAATTTTGGGGCTTCACCAGGTTTCTTCGAAATGTACAGCTGTGTGTCATCCGCATAGCAGTGAAAGTTAACATTATGTTTCCGAATGAAATCACCAAGAGGTAAAATATATAGTGAAAACAATAGTGGTCCTAAAACGGAACCTTGAGGAACACTGAAATTTACAGTTGATTTGTCAGAGGACAAACCATCCACAGAGACAAACTGATATCTTTCCAACAGATAAGATCTTAACCAGGCCAGAACTTGTCCGTGTAGACCAATTTGGGTTTCCAATCTCTCCAAAAGAATGCGGTGATCGATGGTATCAAAAGCAGCACTAAGGTCTAGGAGCACGAGGACAGATGCAGAGCCTCGGTCTGACACCATTAAAAGGTAATTTACCACCACAAGTGCAGTCTGTGCTATGATGGGGTCTTAAACCAGACTGAAGAATTTCGTATACATTGTTTGACTTCAGGAAGGCAGTGAGCTGCTGCGCAACAGCTTTTTCAACATTTTTGGYGAGGAATGGAAGATTCGATATAGGCCGATAYTTTTTAAAATATTTTCTGGGTCAAGGTTTGGCTTTTTCAAGAGAGGCTTTATTACTGCCACTTTTAGTGAGTTTGGTACACATCCGGTGGATAGAGAGACAGCCATTTATTATGTTCAACATAGGAGGGCCAAGCACAAGAAGCAGCTCTTTCAGTAGTTTAGTTGGAATAGMGTCCATGCGGCTTGAAGGTTTAGAGGCCATGATTATTTTCATCAATGTGTCAAGAGATATAGTATTAAAAAACTTGAGTGTCTCCCTTGATTCTAGGTTCTGGCAGAGTTGTGCAGACTCAGGACAACTGAGCTTTGGAGGGATACGCAAATTTAAAGAGCAGTCCACAATTTGCTTTCTAATGATCATGATCTTTTCGTCAAAGAAGTTCATGAATTTATTACTGCTGAGGTGAAAGCCATCCTCTCTTGAGGAATGCTACTTTTTAGTTAGCTTTGCGACAGTATCAAAAATACATTTTGGATTGTTCTTATTTTCCTCAATTAAGTTGGAAAAATAGGATGATCGAGCAGCAGCGAGGGCTCTTCGATACTGCACGGTACTGTCTTTCCAAGCTAGTTGGAAGACTTCCAGTTTGGTGTAGCGCCATTTCCGTTCGAATTTTCTGGAAGCTTGCTTCAGAGCTCGGGTATTTTCTGTATACCAGGGAGCTAGTTTCTTATGACAAATGTGGTTTTTAGGGGTGCGACTGCATCTAGGGTATTACGCAAGTTTAAATTGAGTTCCTCAGTTAGGTGGTTAACTGATTTTTGTACTCTGACATCCTTGGGTAGGTGGAGGGAGTCTGGAAGGGCATCTAGGAATCTTTGGGTTGTCTGAGAATTTATAGCACYGCTTTTGATGATCCTTGGTTGGGTTCTGAGCAGATTATTTGTTGKGATTGCAAACATAATAAAATGGTGGTCCGATAGTCCAGGATTAAGAGGAAAAACATTAAGATCCACAACATTTATTCTATGGGACAAAACTAGGTCCAGAGTATGACTGTGGCAGTGAGTAGGTCCGGAGACATGTTGGACAAACCCACTGAGTCGATGATGGCTCCGAAAGCCTTTTGGAGTGGGTCTGTGGACTTTTCCATGTGAATATTAAAGTCACCAAAAATGTGAATATTATCTGCCATGACTACAAGGTCCGATAGGACTTCAGCAAACTCAGTGAGGAACGCTGTATATGGCCCAGGAGGCCTGTAAACAGTAGCTATAAAAAGTGTTTGAGTAGGCAGCATAGATTTCATGACTAGAAACTCAAAAGATGAAAACGCAGTCATTTTTCTTTGTAAATTGAAATTTGCTGTCGTAAAACCTCTGCCTTTGCAGGAATGCGCGGGAATATGGTCACTAGTGTAACCAGGAGGTGAGGCCTCATTTAACACAGTAAATTCATCAGGCTTAAGCCATGTTTCAGTCAGGCCAATCACATCAAGATTATGATCAGTGATTAGTTCATTGACTATAACTGCCTTGGAAGTGAGGGATCTAACATTAAGTAACCCTATTTTGAGATGTGAGGTATCACAATCTCTTTCAATAATGACAGGAATGGAGGAGGTCTTTATCCTAGTGAGATTGCTAAGGCGAACACCGCCATGTTTAGTTTTGCCCAACCTAGATCGAGGCACATACACGGTCTCAATGGGGATAGCTGAGCTGACTACACTGACTGTGCTAGTGGCAGACTCCACTAAGCTGGCAGGCTGGCTATCTCATTGTAGAGCTAGGGGAGTAAGAGCCCTGTCTATGATGGAGTCCGTCACTCCTCAGCAGGCCAGGCAGCAGGCTGTTAGCCAGCCTGCCAGCTTAGTGGAGTCTGCCACTAGCACYGTCAGTGTAGTATAAAAGTGATAAATTCTTAATAAGGTTTGGCCCTGAACCAAACTCTGAGTGTTCTAAACAAGTATGAGCATCTTCCACGTCCAAGGAAATTGSCATTTTAGGGGTAAAATGTGGGTTTTGCGTAACAGGTATGTGCAGTGCTTAACTTGGACTGAAATAGGTGTCAGGGCCGTTTATATTAAGGTGGAGGAACTCTGCAATGTTTTAAAGCCAATATTCAGAATGAGGTGGGGATCTCTGCAGGCGAACAGACTACAGAACTTCAGATACTGTATTGAGTGAATCAGCCATTCTGAAAAAACTGGAACTAAAGAGGGGCTAAATTGAGTCAGCTGTCTTCACGTACCTGGTGTCCAACATTACCAGACGATGCTACAGAACACCAGCTAACCACAGCTATGGGACAAAGAGTCCTTCTCAAACATTCTTAAGGCAAGGGAGGAGGGAGAGGTAAAGGGGGATAGAGAGAGAAAGAGGCAAAAAGTGAGTGTGCGTCCCAAATGCCACCCTATTCCCTATAGTGGGAAATAGCCATAGGTCTCTGGTCAAAAGTAGTGCGCTACAAAGGGAATAGGGTGCTATTTGGACCACACACTGAGGCTGGCCAAGCGTGTGAGGAATGTACCAGAGACTTCAAAACAACATCCTGAGGGAGAAGCAGCAGAGACGGAACGCAGGCAGCCAGCGGCCAGCGGCGGAGGGAGCAGAGGGGAGGAGCCCTGCCCGCGTTCTATTTTTAGAACGTCTACCTCGCTTCATTAAAAACGGGATGCTTTCAAAACCCCAGCAGGTGTCCTCGAGGGAGAACATTCTTTTAGGCAAAATATGATGGGAGGATAYGAGGAGGGGATGAGGGGAGGAGAGGAGGATGATGATGGGAGGAGGGAAGGATAGGAGGAGGGATGGAGGATGGGAGGATTGGAGGATGATGGGAGGATGGGAGGTGGGAGGAGGGGAGGAGTATGAGGGGAGGATGATGGGAGGAGAGGAGGATGGAAGGGGGAGGAGTGGAGGAGTATGAGGGGAGAAGGGGAGGATGATGGGAGGAGAGGAGGATGGAAGGGGGAGGAGGGGAGGAGTATGAGGGAGATAGAAGGGAGAGGGGGAGGAGTATGAGGGAGGATGGGAAGATGGTAGGAGGGGAGGGGTATGAGGGGAGAATGGGAGGGTAGAAGGAGGGGAGGAGGATGATGGGAGGAGGGAGCATGGGAGGGAAGAGGAGGGGAGGGGAGGATGGTAGGAAGATGAGGGGAGGATGGGAGGATTGGAGGATGATGGGATAGGAGGAGGGAGGATGGGAGGATGGGAGGGGAGTGGAGAGGATGAGGAGGAGAGGAGGTGGGAGGGAGGAGGAGGGGGAGGAGGATGATGGGAGGAGGGGAGCATGGGAGGGGGGAGGAGGGAGGATGGTAGGAGGAGGGGAGGAGAGGAGGATGGGAGGAGGAGGGGAGAGGATGGAGGAGAGGATGGGAGGGGAGGAGGAGGGGAGGAGGATGATGGGAGGAGGGGAGCATGGGAGGGGGAGGGGGAGGATGTAGGAGGAGGGGAAGAGGATGGGAAGAGAGGAGGATGGGAGGAGGAGGGGAGGATGGGAAGAGAGGAGGATGGGAGGATGATGGGAGGAGGAGAGGAAGAGGATGGGAAGAGGCCTTGCCACCACACGGGGCTGTAGAGTCTGGTGCGTACCAAATGGCACCCTATTAATCGTGCACTACTTTTTACCAGAGTCCCGTGGGTCCTGTGTGTCCCGTGGGTCCTATGGGCCCTAAAAGTAGTGCACTATATAGAGAATAGTGTGCCATTTGGGACGCAGACCCTGAGGCTTGTCATCTCTATTCCTGCAGTGTCTTAGAGTTGCTGCCCGCATGACTTGAATGAATTATGCAATGTAGGCATTGTGAATTGTATTTGGGCGTTTGCTGCTCAGAACGGGGTGGACCTTTTCCCCCATTTGTTTGTTTTGTGTGGTTCTCTCTATACTGCTATTCGTACTCCTGCACCCAACATTTCATGATGACTTTTTTTCATGTTTGATTGAAATATAGTTTGACAGGAGGGTTCATTTGAATTTCGAAGCATTTGTGCCGCAGAAAACTGTCCAACGTTGACCACCATTAAAACCAGCTCTGACGTCTTCTTATCTCTCTCAGACTTCGCCTAAAAATCCCTCAATGCCTCAGTGTCCTCCTACAATGAAAGGCCACCATTTTTAAAATGTAATCTTTATTTAACTAGGCAAGTCAGTTAATAACAAATTCTTATTTACAATGACGGCCTACCCCGGCCAAACCCTAACCCAGACGACACTGGGCCAATTGTGCGCCGCCCTATGGTACTCCCAATCACAGCCGGTTGTGATACAGCCTGGAATCGAACCGGGGTCTGTAGTGACGCCTCTATTACTGAGATGCATTGCCTGAGACCACCGTGCCACTCGGGAGCCCTGAGTGAAACCTGAGACAACATCGCACATAGAGCGATCTTTATTTCTGTGATCCTTCTCATACAAACTATACAGTCGGGTCCACACTTTACGAGAATGCTCTCATGTAAGTTAGGTTGTACTCAAGTAGGTCAGACACTCTGTTACTAACGAGAACAAAGCTCCTCGGGGCTGATGATAGGGGGCTACGTCCCAAACGGAACCCTATTCCCTAACCCTATTCCCTATATAGTGCACTACCTTTGACCAGGTTCCACAGAGGGAGCACAGTGAAGGAGATGAGAGGGAGACGAGAGTAAAGACTCTATTTAACACCTCAGCAGTAACTAAATCCCACTGCCTGAACCGTTTTTTAAAAACATTTTCTTTCTTTATTACTACATTGAGTCTTGTGTTTGCAGCCTTGTCCAGTTTAGACTCTTACATAGAATAATATTGACATACATTTGGTTTGCCAGTTCAGAAGGATTTGTCTGGATCTGGGAGGGAGGGAGGCATCTAGAGGTTTGATCCATGGTAAAGGAGATGTTTTTCTCGTCTAGGTAGAAGAGGCTGGCTGGGTGGGTAGCAGTTAGAGGCTGGCTGGGTGGGTAGCAGTTAGAGGCTGGCTGGGTAGCAGTCAGAGTCTGTCTGGATGGGTAGCAGTTAGAAGGCTGGCTGGATGGGTAGCAGTTTAGAGGCTGGATGGATGGGTAGCAGTTAGAGGCTGGATGGAATGGGTAGCAGTTAGAGGTTGGCTGGGTGGGTAGCAGTTAGAGGCTGGGTGGATGGGTAGCAGTTGAGGCTGGATGGATGGGTAGCAGTTAGAGGCTGGCTGGATGGGTAGCAGTTAGAGGCTGGATGGAATGAGGTAAGCAGTTAGAGGCTGGATGGATGGGTAGCATTAGAGGCTGGATGGATGGGTAGCAGTCAGAGGCTGGTTGGGTGGGTAGCAGTCAGAGGCTGGTTGGGTGGGTACAGTCAGAGGCTGGCAGGGTGAGTAGCAGTCAGAGGCTGGGTGGCTAGCAGACAGAAGCTGGGTGGGTGGGTGGCTGGGTGGGTAGCAGTCAGAGGCTGGTGGCTGGGTAGCAGTCAGAGGCTGGGTGGCTGGGTAGCAGTCAGAGGCTGGTTGGGTGGGTAGCAATCAGAGGCTGGTTTGGTGTGGGTAGCAGTCAGAGGCTGGCAGGGTGAGTAGCAGTCAGAGGCTGGTGGCTAGCAGACAGAAGCTGGGTGGGTGGGTGGCTGGGTGGGTAGCAGTCAGAGGCTGGGTGGCTGGGTAGCAGTCCGTAGTCTTTAGTAGATTAAAAACTACCACTGCCTTTCACTTATTATTCGGTATCAGTCCATGTAAGTATCAGTCCATGAAGTATCAGTCCATGAAGTATCCAGTCCATGAAGTATCAGTCCATGAAGTATCAGTCCATGAAGTATCAGTCCATGAAGTATCAATCCATGAAGTATCAGTAAATGAAGTATCAGTCCATGTAGATAATAAGAACTGCAAAGTCATTGTTTAATCACATTGTGATCCAGAGATTTCCGGGGTAAGACTTGTGAGAATGTACTGTACATTTAGAATTGACTGAATTAATAAACACTATTTCTCTCTGAAACAGAAGGAAATGTAACTGGATCCAAACACGCTTTTTCACAAGTTGGGAAGAATATTGTTTGCCTTTCACTAGTTCTGATTGTTGTGGAGCCTCTGTCTCAAAGTCCAGGGTATACAATATGCATCAACATATGATGTACCCTATTTCCTATATAGTGCACTACTTAGACAGGACCTATTCCTATATAGTGCACTATTTAGACAGGGCCCTATTCTATATAGTGCTATATTTAGACCAGGCCCATTCCTATATAGTGCACTACTTTAGACCAGGACCCTATTCCCTATATAGTGCACTACTTTTAGACCAGGGCTCTTCTCCTATAGTGCTATTTTAGACCAGGGCCCAATTCCCTATATAGTGCACTACTTTAGACCAGGACCCTATTCCCTATATAGTGCACTACTTTAGACCAGGGCCCTATTCCCTATAATAGTGCACTATTTTAGACCAGGGCCAATTCCCTATATAGTGCACTACTTTAGACCAGGACCCTATTCCTATATAGTGCACTACTTTAGACCAGGGCCCAATTCCCTATATAGTGCCTACTACTTTAGACCAGGGCCCTATTCCCTTTAAGTGCACTACTTTAGACCAGGGCCCAATTCCCTATATATGTCACTACTTTAGACCAGATTCCAGGGCACACTTAACCTTGCCTTCCTATATAGTGCACTACTTTTAGACCAGGGCACTATTCCCTTTTGTGGCACTACTTTAGACCAGGCCCCCCTATTCCCTGTATAGTGGATTCCTTCTGACAGCGGCCTATTCCCTGTATAGTGGATTACTTCTGACAGGCTATTCTGTATAGTGGATTACTTCTGACCAGGCCCTATTCCTGTATAGTGGATTACTTCTGACCAGGGCCTATTCCCTGTATAGTGGATTCTTCTGACCAGGGCCCTATTCCCTGTAGAGTGGATTACTTCTGACCAGCAGGCCTATTCCTGTATAGTGGATTACTTCTGACCAGGGCCCTATTCCCTGTAATGTGGATACTTTAGACCAGGGCCCTATTCCCTGTATAGTGGATTACTACTGACCAGGGCCCTATTCCCTGTATAGTGGATTACTACTGACCAGGGCTATTCCTGTATAGTGGATTCTACTGACAAGAGGGCCCTATTCCCTGTATCGTGGATTACTTCAATGTCTGGGATGCAGACATTGTCGACAGTATTTACACTGGGTTCTGCACGATACGGTAAGCATCGTGGGACAAAGTTCACCTCCCTGTCAGAAGGAATATCACCGGCGTTATCTCGTTCCCAGACGACAGGCAATGAACCGTGTACGTCGTGAAGGAAACCCACAGAACCAGATGAGGCCCACGTTCCACTTTCTGTTCATCTCAGCAGGAAAGTTACCCCGACGTAATCAGATTGTCCCGGCAGCCTCCGATCACACGTCTGGTCTCTGACTGGGGGAGTATTCCACCCTCCATCCTGCCTCGCTGGATAATCCTTCTCTAATAACGCCGCTCAGCTTCACTAACAGGTGAGGTCATCTGGCATGGAGGAACTGCCAGTCAGCTGAGATAAAAGAGGGAGGTTGACTGTGTGAGGTCATGAACTAGGGTGCGGCCTAAATTGTACCCTATGCCCTACAAAGTGCACTACCCTATTCACCTATTACCTATGGGCCCTGGTAAAAAAAAAGTAGTGCGCTATATAGAGAATACGGTGCCATTTGGGACAGCCATGAACTCTGCTCTCTTCTCCTCCACAGGAGGTCCAGGAAGCTCCCTGATGATAAACCCTGTTGGCCCTCACACTTTGCTGCCTGCCTGAGATATGAGACTAGAGGGAGGGAGTCAACCCAACACAGATGAATCTTGGAGGATGTTGATGTCTCATATCGCTGTAAGTAATGAGGGGAAGAATGTTTTTCTCTGACTGGGACTAGTGTGTTAGCGTCAGTAAGTCGTGGTTTCTTTTGAATGCTTTCGGCAGCGAACGTAATGAAGACTTACGATGTGTCACAAAGACCGTGGCGACTGAGAGCAGAGACCTGGCATATGTTCCAAATGGCACCCTATTCCCTTCTTTTTTTAGTGCACTCCTTTTGATCAGGGCCCATAAAAAAAGTCAGGCACTAAATATGGAATAGGGTGCCATTTGTCACACAGCCTTAGTTCCAGCGGGGACCCGGGGTGTTTGATCTCGGTCTGCGTTTGAGGCTTTGACTGTTGGATGGTGTGAGTCACCAGAGTGCAGTGGTACAGACAGAAGCATCAGACGAAGAGGAGAGCAAAACCGGTCAAACACCTCATTCCAAAAGACACCCTATTTCCTACCTAGTGCACTACTTTTGACCAGAGACCATAGGACACCGTTCATTATTAACACAGGAAGCAATTAACTCCCCTAGATCCTGCCATTAATAAGTCTATGAGTCAAAGGGGTTTATTTTGAAGCCAAGTTGGACGACCTTACAGGGACTGAGGTCAGGGCAGATGTCAACTCAATCAAAACTACACCCACTGGGCTTTCATCCTGGGTAGCAAGAATCCCCGTCAGAGTACCACAGAGTGGAAACATACRGGGATATAAATGTGGCCAATGATCACATGTACAGACAAAGAAGAAAAAAAAGCATGAACAACACATTGTAATGGGTTCAAATTGGTTTTGTATACCTGGCCTGTTTATTTCCATGCTCCACTCCCTGACTTAAAGACCCTGTCCTGTCTCAGTCCCCAGGACCTCACCTCGTGTATACATTTTTTAAAACGTAGATCAGATACAGTAGGAATGTTTATTTATGGTTAAATCCCCCACTTACACACACACACACAAGCTGTGGTCCTTCCCCTCCCTCCCTCCCTTCGCTCCGTGATATGAGCATTGTAGTCTCTGAAATCCCAGACGTAGGGCAGCAACAGCACTGGTGTTAAGCCAGAACATTTGTATGTTGTGGGTGGCAACACGTCTGTCTAGAGAGAGACGGTGAGTAGCGTGGTGCTGGCCTCCTGGTGGCCATGTGTGGTACTACAAAACAAGTGCCGTGAATTACAGTGTGTGGAAGTTTATGATGCGGTCAATGAATGGCAACTAAAGCAAATAAATCGTAAACATGGGCTAAACACACACACACACACACACACACACACACACACACACACACACACACACACACACAACACACACACACACACACACACACACACACACACACACACACACACACACACACACCACACCACACACACACACACACACACGACACACTGCAGTATTCTATTGATGTAGTCTAGTACTGAAGTGTAAACACAGAGTACCAGTGTTACCATAGCAGCTGAGCTGTTGCTTGTGTTCCCTAGTGATATGGCATCATTCCCTGTTCACCTTATGATGATCCAGGTTTGAGGTGTTTATCATTCTTAAATAAGTTAACGGCTTCGGATGTTATCCTTGCCTGTTGCATGGTAGAGACTGCTTCCTCACATAAATAGCAACCGGTTGAGCTATTATGCAAAATCATTGGCTGCTGGCCTTTGTCCCGTGCCCTGCCAGTATCCATCCAGTATCAAGGAATTAGAGCTCTTTTGACCTCTCTCTAGTCTTTACTAAAACTGTTCCATGTCCTGCCCATGCGGTAACAGCGTTACATGTCCTAACTCTCTCTGCTGGCTGTCTCTCTCGACTGAGGCTAGTCTTTCTGAAATTCACACATTGTAGCCATCAGCCTCCAGTGCTCTGAGCTAGAGACTAGGAAGGTCTCTAGACACTAGTCCATGTTACGGCCCTCCTTAGTTACGGTTCTGTTTTGAACATGCTTTAGCTCGAGCCTGGTTTTGGTCCTGGTCCTAGCTCGTGTTGCCAAGGCACGGGTTTCCTCTAGCCGGGGGGGGGGGGGCGTTACAAACCGAGTTACTTGTTTCTTGTTCATTTAATGTTTCTCAAAATATGACCCCTGGTGTGATTTGTGCTCGCTGTGGTGTTTGGGCAAACTGAACCTCTTGACTTTCCTAGGTAGACACACACAGCTTCATGAGGTTAGCATGCTCCAGGAAATAGCTGCCGGCCGGCAAGGCGGAAGAAAAAAAGCAAAACATTGACTTTTTCCTTCACCATGTGTGTTTTCTATTTAACACCTGACCAGTGAGGAGGACAGGCTGTTCTTGTTTTAACTACTATGTGTGGACCTGTCATCCTTCTTAAATCCTCTAAATGTGGGTTTTAATACGCTCACGTTCAATTACATAGGATGTCATGACGGACATTCTCCTCTCTGGTGGTTAGAAACACCAACAATTACTCTGTACTGGTAATCTTTCATAATCATCTCTCTCTCTCTCATCCTCTAAGAACTCTCAAAACGCATAGCTGTTGCAATAATGAACGTCCATGTTTGTCCTTTACGCTATAACATACTGATGCCTCATTATTCAAACTATAAGTTACCTTGATTAAAGCCTCACTTCTATTCAATACACAATACCTCTGTGGCCCCGGCGCTACTGTCAAAACTACCTCTAAGAAAGACCTCTGTGGCCCCGGCGGCTACTGTAACTACCGATCTAAGAAAGGTCAAGACCTCTGTGCGGCGCTACCTGTAAACTACCTCTAAGAAAGGTGAAGACCTCTGTGGCCCCGGCGCTACCTGTAAACTACCTCTAAGAAAGACCTCTGTAAACTACCTCTAAGAAAGACCTCTGTGGCCCCGGCGCTACCTGTAAACTACCTCTAAGAAAGGTACAAGAGGAGGGCCACAGAGTGTAGGGAAAGACCAAAATGACTAATGACAATGATTTACGGTACAGATCTGACATTGGCAGACAGTGAGCGATGCCCTCTTCTAAACGAGTGACCTGTTACCGTGTGCCTGTACAGCATGTCACCTGTAATCACCTGTAATCACCTGTAATCACCTGTAATCACCTGTTGACAGTTACTATTAGGCTGGTCTCAGTGTGTTATTTAAGGTTCATATCATGTTGAACAACGTTCATACTTTGTGTGCTTCCCAAATGGCACCCTATTACCTACATAAAGTAGTACACTACTTTTGAGCGCACATGGGATGCAATCTTTATCGTGTTATTACCTCTGGTTATTACTTAATACTATAAATCTTTCCCCAATACCCATGCATTTTAATTCCAACTTCATAATCACTGTAACCGTGTTCCTGATGTAGGCTATTTTGGTCTGAATGGTGGCCAACATGAACAATGTTCTCCTTTAGTCCATGTCAAATTAAACTCACGAACATCCTTTGTCAGTTCCTGTTTTAGTACATTAAAAAAACTCCCACCTGGCTGGACAGTAGGTTGATGGAGGGGGATGCCTGTCTGTAAAAACAGCTCTCCTCTCAGGAATTAGGAAAAATAAAGCCATCTGGAATGGGAATATTTTGACCCCTTTGGGTCGCGTGGAGTAACTCTTGTTTCCTGGGCTACACCCCGCCTCGCGGAGTATTTAAAGTAGGGGTTCTCTCGTCCATGCCTCAGTCTAGCTAGCCCCTGGAGCCCTGCAGCGAGTCAACGAACAACTACCGGTGGAGTGAGAGAAAAGGGAAACTCCCGTTTGTGTGTCTGTCACTCTGAACGAAAACAAACGTGTTGGACTGAGTGCGCGCACGCTGTTGAAATAAACGAGGCAACAATGTCCGAGGGAGTTATCACCAGAATTAGTCTTCTTCTGCTCATCATCAGCTCGGTATGTTTTTACATGTCATATAATATATCAATACAGTGCTGGATTTTGATTTATATACATTTGTGTAACTTTGTCACAACTTTTGCATTTGATGCAATAATAGCTTATTCTTTATTTCATTCACCCGGTTATTGTTATATGTTTTGTGTTGTCTTCATTGATATTTATTATTTAGTTATGTAAAATGTAAATTTAAAGTACAATTTATGGGAACGCATTGTGCACTTATAGCCTAAAACATCCCATGGGGGTGTGGTCTTAGTGCAGTTCTGTAAAGCAGCCTACAGCAGCTCCTTAAAGTAGCCTACAGCAGTTCTATAAAGTAGCCTACAGCAGTTCTATAAAGTAGCCTACAGCAGTTCTGTAAAGTAGTCTACAGCAGTTCTGTAAAGTCGCCTACAGCAGTTCTGTAAAGTAGCCTACCGCAGCTCAGTAAAGTAGCCTACAGCAGTTCTGTAAAGTAGTCTACAGCAGTTCTGTAAAAGTAGGTTTCCTACAGCAGCTCTGTAAAGTAGCCTACAGCAGAGCCTCTGTAAACAATCGTACAATGTAATGACAAAGTAGTGTTGTTTTTTATTTGGGTGTCACTGTTAATAAATTACTAAACGATTGGATTCCAATGGGCTATGTTCTTGGGTGTCTACTCATTGCTACTAAAAGGAACATCATGTGAGTACTGAGATGCAGAACAAAGATAGTAGTTATGGCTCCTAGTTGGACCATAGGGTCTAAAATGAGTGCCAAAATGCTTTTTCCACGAATAAAATTGTTAATGGACTGAGGTTCTGCTAATGATCCAGGTTCTGCTAATTCTTTATCGAGTCCAAATGTGTTTAAAAACATTCGTTCGTTAGAATAAAACATGTGAAGAATTGACAGCATTTGAGTAGCCTATATTGATTTCCTCTATTTTACAAGTCTCTTTTATATATATATTTTTTTTTATTATATTTGTACAAAAGTAATGCTGTATGTAATAGCAGTGTCCATCACTCTCCATAGAAAACTCTCTCCATAGAAAAGTCCTGCTAAATATAGATTGCCTACATCGAGTCAAGTGTCTCCATCTAGTGGCAGCACGATGTTTACACGTGAGGTGTTACAAAAAACGCAAAGTACATTTTACATTTTTATACATTTTAGTCATTTAGCAGACGCTCTTATCCAGAGCGACTTACAGATAGAGTGCATACATTTTATTACATTTTTACATACTGAGACAAGTAGCCCTTACAACATTCTCTGCTTCTTTGACCACACAGTACAGACCGCAGGAGGCTGGTGGCAACCTTAATTGGCGAGACGGCTCATAGTGAGGCTGGAGCGGAATCAGTGGAATGGTATCCAAATACATCAAACACATGTCCTTCCATGGTTTCCAGGTGTTTTGATGTCATTGCATTTGCTCCGTTCCAGAAATTATTTATGAGGCCGTCCTCCACTGTACAGACCTACCTCATATTGGCATTACTGGATCTGAAACATTTCCCTGAGAGACAAATCCTGATACCAGACATTTTTATCCACACTATCCTATACATTTCTATCCTATCTTTCTTTCCTATACATTTCTATCCTATACATTTCCATCCTATACATTTCTATCTATACATTTATATCCTAATACATTTCCATCCTATACATTTCTCATCCTATACATTTCCATCATATACATTTCTTCCTATAACATTTCTATCCTATTACATTTCCATCCTATACATTCTAATCTATCATTCCCATCCAAACATTTGCTAATCCTATACATTTCTATCCTATACATTTCTATCCTATACATTTCCATCCTATACATTTCTATCCTATACATTTCTATCCTATACATTTCTATCCTATACATTTTTCTTTAGATTTTCTGACTTATATTTTTTGTTTAACATTATCCTATACATTTTTCTAAAGCATTTCTGACTGTCGTTTTCTTCTGTTTATAGACAATGGCCCAGGACTGTTCCGATCCCTGTGACTGCCCGTCGGACCCCCCTCCATGCCCGTTTGGTACCAGTCTGGTTCTGGATGGCTGTGGTTGCTGTAAGGTGTGTGCCAGGCAAGCCGGCGAGCCCTGTACCCTCCTGGAGCCGTGTGACCACCACAAAGAGCTTTACTGTGATTATGCAATGCTGAGTGACACTGAGCACGGCATCTGCATTGGTGAGTTGAATTCTCCTGTCAACCATTAAAGAAAAGGGTAGGAAGGCTTTAAGATCTCTATGGAGACCATGATCACTTCTTGGCTAGCCTATTGCAGAGATTGCTACATATTTTGTTTAGACTTAGCCACGGCTTTGGTTCTCATTATCCAAAGTGGGCAATCTCTGGGCTAAGCAATTTCCAATAGGTATTTACATGAGTTTGAACAATATAATGTAAAGCCTTTGAAATATGAAATCTAAAATGGCGTCTCCACCTCTGCGTTTCAGCCCAGGAAGGCCAGACGTGTGACCTGGGAGGGGTCATCTACCGCAGTGGAGAGACCTTCAGCCAGCTGCAACACCAGTGCTGTCTGTATGAACGGAGAGATTGGCTGCGTGCCAACGCTGTCGCAACAACGTGCTGCTGGCCTCTCCAGATTGCCCGTACCCACATCGCATCAGATCCCTGGGAGTAGCTGTGAAGAGTGGGTGTGTGACCAGAGTCCTCAGGACAACCCCTACCAGTCACCATGCTGGTGAGTCTAACCTCCTGCAAACTGGAACTCTTCTCTGTCTGTCTGTCGTTGTCTGTCTGTCTGTCTCGAGGTGTCTGTCTGTCTGTCTGTATGTCTGTCTTCTGTCTGTCTGTCTGTCTGTCTGTCTGTCTGTCTGTCTGTCTCTTCGCTGTCTCTCTTCCTCGTTCAAACTACCACCTCTCCCTCTCCTCCCTATTTTTCACCACTGTTCACCTCTCCTCTCCCCTCCTCTTCTCTCAGGATCTGAATCACCTCTTGGTCTCTTCTTCCCCTCTGTCAGTCTAGAGAGGAGTCAGCCACGTGCCGGTCCCGGCGGAGACCCAGGGAGAACTGCATCGTCCAGACCACCAAATGGGACGAGAGTGCTCGGCCACCTGCCGGCATGGGCGTGTCGTCCCGTGCCCAATGACAACGAGCGCGTTCCAGCTGGAGAGGCAGACCCGTGTCTGTGTTGATCCGGTCCTGCCCCGTGGAGCAAGAGAAGGACATCAAGGTGGGTACATGGTAATACCTTATGATAGTATCACATATAGAGGAATGTCATCTATATGTATAAAATTAGAGGATGTCTTTATAGTTTAACATCTGATAGGGAATTGGATTATTGTGATAAAACGAGGAATCTAATAGTATCTAACATTAGAGGATGTATATTATGTATACATATGAGAGTGTCTTAATTGATAAACAACGAGGAACTGTTTGATAGTATAAACAACATATAGAGGATCAAGATGTATTATATAGTATAACAACAGAGGAATGTATTATATAGTATAACAACATATAGAGGAATGTATTATATAATATAACAACATATAGAGGAATGTATTATATAGTGTATTACATAGCATATTACATAAGCATGACATAGAATTACATAACATGACATCACATGCTGCTGCCTAGAAGGCCAGCAGCCCGGAGTCGCCTCTTCACTGTTGGCATGGAGACTGGTGTTTTAAGGGTACTATTTAATGAAGCTGCCAGTTGAGGACTTGAGAGCCGTCTGTTTCTCAAACTAGACACTCTATTGTACTTGTCCTCTTGCTCAGTTGTGCACCGGGGCCTCCCACTCCTCTTTCTATTATGGTTAGAGCCAGTTTGCGCTGTTCTGTGAAGGGAGTAGTACACAGCGTTGTACGAGATCTTCAGTTTCTTGGCAATTTCTCATATGGAATAGCCTTCATTTCTCAGAACAAGAATAGACTGACAGGTTTCAGAAGAAAGGTCTTTGTTTCTAGCCATTTTGAGCCTGTAATCGAACCCACAATTGCTGATGCTCCAGATACCCAACTAGTCTAAAGAGGGTCAGTTTTATTGCTTCTTTAAATCAGCACAACAGTTTTCAGCTGTGCTAACGTAATTGCAAAAGGGTTTTCTAATGATCAATTAGCCTTTTAAAATTATAAACTTGGATTAGCTAACACAACGTACCATTGGAACACAGGAGTGATGGTTGCTGATAATGGGCCTCTGTACACCTATGTAGATATTCCATACAAATCAATAGCTACAATAGTCATTTACAACATTAACAATGTCTACACTGTATTTCTGATCAATTTGATGTTATTTTAATGGGGGGGGGAAATGTGCTTTTCTTTCAAAAACAAGGACATTTCTAAGTGACCCCAAACTTTTGAACGGTAGTGTAGGTAAGCCATGCGAAGTGCAACACAGAAACATAGCATGTCTTTGGCTCCTTATCGTTCACTCAAGGTGTAAAAGTTAAAGCCAAGCTGCCCTTAACCTGATAGACAATGTAACAAGTTGTTCTCATCCTGAACTAACCACCATTCATCTCCGTTCCACAGAAGGGGAAGAAGTGTGTACGGACCCCCAAGTCCCCGCGCGGCGTGCGTTTCCAGCTGTCAGGCTGCAGCAGCAGCAGGATCTACAAGCCCAAGTTCTGTGGTGTGTGTACGGACGGGCGCTGTTGCACCCCCCACACCACCGTCACCGCCGAGGTGGAGTTCCACTGTCCCGAGGGAGACACCTTCAGACGCAAGATGATGTTCATCAAGACGTGCTCCTGTCACCACGACTGTCCACGAGACAATGACATCTTCCTGGCCTCGCACACACGCAGAATGATTGGGGACTATGACAACGATATGTAACCGACATGGCTGCCATACGCACTGCACAGATAATGTTACGTATACACACACGCACACGCACACGCACACGCACACGCACACACACACACACACACACACACATGCACTGATAAAACTCCTTCACATCACTCCCCCACCACCCTCACACACTGATAGGCAGCTCTTTGAATTCCTGAACTCTGTCTCTACCTTACTACCCGTAAGCATGTCAACCTGGTTGAATTCCTGGATCCTGTCTCTACCTTACTGTCTCTACCTTACTACCCATAACAGAATGTGTGATTTCAAGACATGAAGAAGTAGAGCATGAGATTTTACTCTTTAGGTTTTATTTTTTWAATTTAATTTAACCTTTTCTTTTAATGCGCAGCTCTGAAGTCACCTGGCTCTTTGATTGGTCTGCCTATATGTCTATAGAGATACTGAAGGGTGGATCTGCACTGAGGAGTCAATGTTGGAGTCAATGTTAGGCAAGAATATATTTATATTCACTGCTTAATTGCCATAGGAACATGACATGGTAGTGTACAGATGAGAGGTAGGTAGCCTATACCAGTGTCTCCCAACTCCGTACCCCCAACAGCACACATTGTTGTTTTAGCCCAGGACAAAAAACCACCTGATTCAACTTGTCAAGGGCTTGATTATTAGAATCAGGTGTGCTTGTCCGGGGCCACAACAAAAATATTTATTGTTGGGGGTACTGGAGGATCGGATTTGAGAAACACTGGCCTAGGTTGAGGGCGCACTGAACGGAGAGGCACTTACTGAACCAAATTTCACATCTTGACATTCAATTTTAGAATATGACATTTAAAAAATATATTTTTCATATGTTAAAGATGAACAATACAGAAATTGTTTGGATATATTGTAGTACTGGTATTTGCCTTGACATCTGTATAATATTGAGTGAATATATATAATTATAATTAAGAATGTCAATAATATTGTTTACTGTTTATTTAAAAAATAAAAGAAGGAATGACAGAAAGAAATTTGGCATTTAACGAAAACACCTTGTTTAAATACTGAAAGACTGTGTACAGTTTAGTACTATAATTTATTACCTGTTTGTTGTTTAATTAATAACACCCATGTTGACGGTTGTTGTTTAATTAATAACACCATGTAAGGTTTGTTGTTTAATTAATAACACCATGTTGAGGTTGTTGTTTAATTAATAACACCATGTTGAAGGTTGTTGTTGTTAATTAATAACACCATGTTGAATGTTGTTGTTTAATTAATAACACCATGTTGAAGGTTTTGTTTAATTAATAACACCATGTTGAAGGTTGTTGTTTAATATTAATACACCATGTTGAAGGTTTGTTGTTTAATTAATAACACCATGTTGAAGGTTGTTGTTTAATTAATAACACCATGTTGAAGGTTGTTGTTTAATTAATAACACCATGTTGAAGGTTGTTGTTGTTTAATTAATAACACCATGTTGAAGGTTTGTTGTTTAATTAATAACACCATGTTGACGATTTGTTGTTTAATTAATAACACCATGTTGAGTTGTTGTTTAATAATAACACCTGTTGAAGGTTGTTGTTTAATTAATAACACCATGTTGAAGGTTGTTGTTTAATTAATAACACCATGTTAAGGTTTGTTGTTTAATTAATAACACCATGTTGAAGGTTGTTGTTGTTAATAATAACACCATGTTGACGATTGTTGTTTAATAATAACACCATGTTGACGAGTTGTTGTTTAATTAATAACACCATGTTGAAGGTTGTTGTTTAATTAATAACACCATGTTGAAGGTTGTTGTTTAATTAATAACACCATGTTGAAGGTTGTTGTTTAATTAATAACACCATGTTGAAGGTTGTTGTTTAATTAATAACACCATGTTGAAGGTTTGTTGTTTAATTAATAACACCATGTTGAAGGTTGTTGTTTATTAAACACCATGTTGAAGGTTGTTGTTTAATTAATAACACCATGTTGAAGGTTGTTGTTGTTTAATTAATAACACCATGTTGAGGTTGTTGTTTAATTAAACACCATGTTGATTGTTGTTGTTTAATTAATACACCATGTTGAGTGTTGTTGTTTAATTAATAACACCATGTTGAGGTTGTTGTTTAATTAATAACACCATGTTGAAGGTTGTTGTTTAATTAATAACACCATGTTGACGGTTGTTGTTGTTTAATTAATAACACCATGTTGAAGGTTGTTGTTGTTTAATTAATAACACCATGTTGAAGGTTTGTTGTTTAATTAATAACACCATGTTGAAGCGGTTGTTGTTTAATTAATAACACCATGTTAGAGGGTTGTTGTTTAATTAATTAACACCATGTTACGGTGTTGTTGTTAATTAATAACACCATGTTGACGGTGTTGTGTTAATTAATAACACCATGTTGACGTGTTGTTGTTTAATTAATAACACCATGTTGAAGGTTGTTGTTTAATTAATAACACCATGTTGACGGTTGTTGTTTAATAATAACACCATTTGAGGTTGTGTTTATTATAACACCATGTGAAGGTTGTTGTTTAATTAATAACACCATGTTGAAGTTGTTGTTTAATAATAACACCATGTAGGTGTTGTTAATTAATAACACCATGTTGAAGGTTGTTGTTTAATTAATAACACCATGTTGAGGTTGTTGTTTAATTAATAACACCATGTTGAAGGTTGTTGTTTAATTAATAAACACCATGTTGAAGGTTGTTGTTTAATTAATAACACCATGTTGACGGTTGTGTTTAATTAATAACACCATGTTGAAGGTGTTGTTTAATTAATAACACCATGTTGAGGTTGTTGTTTAATTAATAACACCATGTTGAAGGTTGTTGTTTAATAATAAACACCATGTTGAAGGTTGTTGTTAATTAATAACACCATGTTGAGTTGTTTAATTAATAACACCATGTTGAAGTGTTGTTAATTAATAACACCATGTGAGTTGTTGTTTAATTAATAACACCATGTTGAAGGTTGTTGTTAATTAATAACACCATGTTGAAGGTTGTTGTTTAATTAATAACACCATGTTAAGGTTGTTGTTTAATTAATAACACCATGTTGAGGTTGTTGTTTAATTAATAACACCATGTTGAAGGTTGTTGTTAATAATAACACCATGTTGAAGGTTGTTGTTTAATTAATAACACCATGTTGAAGGTTGTTGGTTAATTAATAACACCATGTTGAGGTTGTTGTTTAATTAATAACACCATGTTGAAGTGTTGTTAATTAATAACACCATGTTGAAGTTGTTGTTGTTTAAAAATAACACCATGTTGAAAGGTTGTTGTTTAATTAATCACCATGTTGAAGTTGTTGTTGTTTAATTAATAACACCATGTTGAAGGTTGTTGTTTAATTATAACACCATGTTGACGGTTGTTGTTTAATTAATAACACCATGTTGAAGTTGTTGTTGTTTAATTAATAACACCATGTTGAAGGTTGTTGTTTAATTAATAACACCATGTTGAATGTTGTTTAATTAATAACACCATGTTGAAGGTGTTGTTGTTTAATTAATAACACCATGTTGAAGTTGTGTTTAATTAATAACACCATGTTGACGGTGTTGTTTAATTAAACACCATGTTGAAGGTGTTGTTTAATTAATAAACACCATGTGAAGGTTGTTGTTTATATAAACATTTAACGTTGTTGTTGTTTAATTAATAACACCATGTTGAAGGTTGTTGTTTAATTAATAACACCATGTTGACGGTTGTGTTTAATTAATAACACCATGTTTGACGTTGTTGTTAATTAATAACACCATGTTGAGGTTGTTGTTTAATTAATAAACACCATGTTGACGGTTGTTGTTGTATTAATAATAACACCATGTTACGGTTGTTGTTAATTAATAACACCATGTTGACGGTTGTTGTTAATCAATAACACCATGTTGAAGTTGTTAATTAATAACACCATGTTGACGGTTGTTGTTGTTAATTAATAACACCATGTTGAAGTGTTTAATTAATAACACCATGTTGAAGGTTGTTGTTGTATTATACTGTATCATACTTATTTTTCACTGTAACCACCTGGCCAAGATACAAGTGAGTTCCTATTTGTTGAGCTTTTGTCTATATCCAATTAAAATAAATTATATTTTTATACATAAACTTATTTTCATCCTTTAGTCTCACGTGTAAGTCGAACAATATTAATGTTTAAAGACTGCATAGAAATTGAGGCATTTCTTAAAATAGAGGTCTAGAGAGAGGGGGTCATTTCCCTGTTGTCAAAGCCAAAGAAGACTTGATGTACCCCACAGTTGATGTGTCAAGAAATAAAGTTGTCTATCAGTGGTGGTGGTGGTTAATCATTAAAGAGCACGTGAAAATAGGCTTATTAAGCCGCTAATGCCATTCAACTCAAATGTGTTTAGGATGCGCACCATGGAGTGGCCTACTGCTGCAGCACCCCTCGTCTTATCAGAGCCACTGGCAGCCGGCCGGCCAGCCAGTTCTGGGAAGCATATATATCTAGCTATAAGGGGTGGGTGTCTCACACAAGCACTGTCAGTGTCTGGTTGCGCATGGGGTTGTGTTCAACGTCTGCGTGCTTGTGTGTGTACATGTGTATGGTGTTATGGGATACGTCGGCGTGACGGGGTCCACAGTCGACTGCATCATTTGCAACCAGGAACTAGTACTTATGGGAATGTTTGTTTGAAATATTTCATACCTTTTCTGCTTACTTGCATGTGTCCTTTCACACACACACACACACACACACAACACACACACCCACACACCACACACACACACACACACACACACACACACCACACACACACACACACCACCACACACACACACACACACACACACACACACACACACACACCAGACAGAGCGTGCCCTACTTTCATGCACCTGGACCCAGAACCAGCATGGCAGAAATAGAAGGTATGGGGAATTAGGTAACTGAGCACAAAGCAATTACTCTCTTCAACTCATGTTCATCCTCCTGTTCAATTTGAGATCAGTTCACCTTTCTGAAATGATAGTAATACGACAGTAGTATGAGATGGACTGGACCTCGTGTTTGTTTGTAATCAAATGTATTTGTAGTAGCTGGTACTACTGTGTAGAAAGGAAAATGTAGGTTCTGTTATTGTTTGTATTAATGTAGCTGGTGCTGTTTTGTTATTGTTTATATATATATATATATATGGTAATTTAGGTAGGTGGTCCTGTTGCTCATGACGGGGAATGAGCAACTTTACGATTTTGTGTATCAAATGGTGGACTACTTTTAACCGTAGGGCTCAAACGTAGTGCATCATACAGTATAGGGCGAATTTGGGATGCGCCCTATGAGCAGGCACTGACCTTATCCGTGGGTGGATATTAGAACAGGCATATTTGTGGGGGATCATTATTAAACTGGTGTGTGGAGTTATGTTATGAAGAGATGCTCCTTAGCACTATGATCGAGAGCGTACCCATCGTAGGCGGATGTGTGGGCATTCTAAAATTAGTTCCCAAATATGCAACACACAAAAAAAAAACATGGCAAAATAGCAAAACTGGAATGAATAAACAAAAGACGAAGGAAAAAGACTGAGCCTAAATTTATGAAAATCTTTGTACACAGTAAATGCCAAGCGAATACCACCAGGAGCCTAAGGGAAGGGCAGGCTGTTTGAATGACTGACCGGCACAGACAGAGTCCCCACATGAGCCCACGCATGACAGTTAGGAAGTCTTGTCATGCTTGGTTTCCTCTGCTCATGTTATCCAGTGAGAGGACCTCTTTCCCTAGAAAGCCCAATACACCTCTACAGAGATTATATTTAGAAGGGTGATCAGCAGGTGAAGCACAAAACAATTAGGAGAATGTTCACTGTAGATTATGTTAAAATGATCACATCTGAGCTCTATCTGAGCATAGCCTATTATTTAGAAAACAACAGTAACTAAAGTTCATAGCTTAACTTCATACCCTACATTTGTAAGACAATGTGATAAAGTGTAAGCAATATTTGAATGGGGGTAACTCTGGAATATTATTGATTACCATGAATATAGCATGTCCTAGCAGGTAGTATAGCAGTGAAGAGATTTGGCCCAGTAACTGTAAGGTCGCTGGTTTGAATCCCAGAACCGACTAGTTGAAAAATCTGTTGATGTGCCCTGGGACATGGTTTCCTAAACTCTGTCCTGCACTACACAACTACACAACTACACAACTTTTCCCTAGCACTACACAACTACACAACTTTTCCCTAGCACTACACAATTTATTCAAATAACCAACTCATCGTCAAGATTTGATTATTTGACTCAGCTGTGTAATGTTAGGGGAAGAAACTAAACATGCACCAAGGGAGGGCCCTAGGACCATATTTGGGAAAACCTGTCCTTGAGCAAAGAAAGCACTTAACCCAAATTTCTCCTGTAGGTTTCTCTGGATAAGAGTGTCTGCTAAATTACTAAAATGTATACAGTACCAGTCAAAAGTTTGGACACACCTACTCATTCAACGTTTTTTCTTTATTTTGACTATTTTCTACATTGTAGAATAGTGAAGACATCAAAACTATGAAATAACATATATGGAATCATTTAGTAACCAATTTATTATTTAACAAATAAAAATATATTTTATATTTGAGATTCTTCAAAGTAGCCACACCAATAATAATAAGAGATTTACTTGGGCCAAGAAACACGAGCAATGGACATTAGACCAGTGGAAATCTGTCCTTTGGTCTGATGAGGTCAAATTCGAGATTTTTGGTTCCAACCGCTGTGTCTTTGTGAGACGCAGAGTAGGTAAACGGATGATCTCTGCATGTGTGGTTCCCACTGTGAAGCATGGAGGAGGTGTCATGGTGTGGGGGTGCCTTGCTGGTGATACTGTCTGTGATTTATTTAGAATTTAAGGCACACTTAACCAGCATGGCTACCACAGCATTCTGCAGCGATACGCCATCCCATCTGGTTTGAGCTTAGTGGGACTATCATTTGTTTTTCAACAGGACAATGACCCAAAGCACACCTCCAGGCTGTGTAAGGGCTATTTGACAAAGAAGGAGAGTGATGGAGTGCTGCATCAGAGGACCTAGCCTCCCCAATCACCCAACCTCAACCCAATTGAGATGGTTTGGATGATTTGGACCGCAGAGTGAAGGAAAAGCAGCCAACAAGTGCTCAGCATATGTGGGAACTCCTTCAAGACTGTTGGAAAAGCATTCCAGGTGAAGCTGGTTGAGAGAATGTGTGCAGTGTGTGCAGAGTGTGCAGTCATCAAGGCAAAGGGTGGCTACTTTGAAGAATCTGAAATATAAAATATATTTTGATTTAACACTTTTTTTGGTTACTACATGATTCCATATGTGTTATTTCATAGTGTTGATGTCTTCACTATTATTCTACAATGTAGAAAATAGTAAAAATAAAGAAAAACCCTTGAATGAGTAGGTGTGTCCAAACTTTTGATTGGTACTGTAAATGTAAAAATGAATATTTATTCAGCCCAGAGATCAAGATCTCCCACCATCCCTTGACCACTCCCGCAAAAGTGCATACACACCTGTTGGGTGCGTAAACAAGTGCTGATTTAGCTTAGGGCCTGGTCTGTCTACAACCAAAACACTTTTGTGTGACAACTCTTACAAGTCACTCATTACTCAACAACAACGAAAATATATAACACCAGCCAGTGGTTGTTGACTGTCACTTATCCCCAGTTTGTTGCCCGTGCGTAACGTTATCTATACAGTAGCACAGTACCTGGTTGAGATCACGCGCTTTGCTCCAATCACCGTCTTCCAGAGGCGGGTAAATGGCTGTCGCGCGCCCTCCGGAACGAACCCTTTCCGTTCTCCGGTCTCCACAGTGACGGTTATTTTTTTTTGACAGAGGAACGCTGCTGTGTTGGTGAGAAAGGGCAAAATGAAAAGAAACTACCACTGCACAAAATGGTAAATTACACAGGTATATAATAAGAAGAAATCGAAGATAACACGCTGTCATCCTCCCAGGTAAACCCATTTAGTCGATAACGTTGTCAACGGCACGTTTTGTATTTCTTTCTGGAGCTTTCTGGAGCCGTTTCATTTGTGATGTACAGTATGGACTACGTCTGGCCAACGTTAGTCAATTTTAGCGTGTAATTTGATGCTGTGGTGCAGTGGGTATAGAAACGAACAACAGTATTAACATGTTATCTCAGGGAACACATTTTAGCAGGGTGCGTTTTTATGTGGTGACTATTTTACTGTCATTTTATGGATTTTGGTTTTGTCATACGTCGGTGTCTGACACTGAGTCGGTCCGCTTTCCTTTCCTCCTGTCATAGTTTAATGTTGAATTGTCAGTTCCCGATGGGAGTCAGTAGGCTATAGGCGAGGCAAGCCGAGGTAGTCGGTAGTCAGTTGGACTAACCGTAGATAGTCAGGTGGACTAGTGCATGGGATCTTAATAAATCGGAGTGAAGAAGATTTCCGGTGGATTAGACACCGGGAAGCCACCACTGACACGAGAGCGCACGCCTTTTGTTTGTCATGCTATGGATGTGTCAGCTGTCATCCTGTTCAGTGTGTGTAGGCCTACATGATGAGAATCATTATCTTTCATATTATATTACAATCTACAGCCTAGCGGTTAGAGCGTTGTGCTAGTATTCCGAAAGGTTGCTTGTTTGAATCCAGGAGTCGACAATGTGAAAAACTGTCGTTGTGCCCTTGTGCAAGGTACTCAACCCTAATTGCTCCAGTGTTGCCGTTTATAATGGCTGACCCTGTCCGTGACCCCATTCTCTGAGGATGTCGGATGTCTCAGGAGGGTGTTGAGATATGCAAAATACAAATTTTCCAATTCACACATGCATATAATACAAACTTGTAGGCTTATGTGTGAAATAGGACAAAAAATATACACCCACCAAATTATTATTATCATATTATGAGGGCCATGCGAAATAAATAACCCATGTGGTGTTGCCTATGGTAACAAATCGCTTTTGACTGAGGATGCTTCCAGTCGTGTGCATGGAATCTATGATAGGCTAGCTTTGGGACACAACATCGGGAGTCTGTGTATTAGCTACATCGGCAGTCTGTGTATTGGTTGGACGAACACAGATTCCCGATGTTGTGTCCCAAAGCTATGATAGACTTACTATGGACCAAAAGTATAGGCTATTACGCACCACTGGTTTTATGGTCCTAATATATTGTATCCACACACTCATTGGCCTATTCATTTTGCTGGCTGCTGCATAGATACACTGGTTGGCAGCCGTAGTTCCCAGGCAGTCCGTTTCTGCGAACGCCAGCATCTCTCGCATCAGTCGGTAGCACCGCCAGACTGTTTTTTGGTGATCCACTCGCGTAAATCCCTTGCGGCGGACACAGAAGGGAGAACGCACTTTAGTGGCCCAGTGGTAGGCTGACAACGCTGAGAAATTACGACTCTCCTCCGCACCCAATATCCTTGGTCAGCGTCTACTCTCCTTAATTTGGCAGGCAGCGGGTCTTCGCTCATTTGAGAATTCAGGAGGTGGGTGTGGTAGCCTTGTTGCAGTGGCAGCTGCCTCCCGCCCATTAAGGCGTTACGGGCGGCGCCCAACTTGTGATTGGTCAACAACAACAAAAACTAAACAACTTTGCAAAAAGAAGCTCTAATATTTGTATAAAAATTACATATATATATATACAAATGTTTTTTTTTTAAATATATAACTCTTGGATCACGTTTTAAATGCTCATAAAAGTGGGTAAATGTGTACATTTTTCTGTTTTAAAAATATATTGTTTGAAACAAGCTGTTCATTTTCTTACTACTCTGCCCCCCAGTGACTAGCAGCAGCAGCTCTGCCTCCATGGGCCGTATAGGCCTTGCAACATTGCTTGGATTGTTTTGCCACCTATTTGCTATGAGGGGGAACTGCCCCAATGAAATTGCAGGATTTCATAGCGTAAATTATAATAGCACAAAGTACGTGCACCGTCCTGGGGCACTCAAATGAGGGTCTGTTCAGTCAGAACCTATGGGTCTGCTTTAGTCCACTTCCCAATATAGTACCAAAGAACACTATACAAAAGTATGTGGACACCTGCTTGTCGAACATCTCATTCCAAAATCATGAGCATAAATATGGAGTTGGTCCCTCCTTTTGCGTCTATAACAGCCTCCACTCTTCTGGGAAGGCTTTCCACTAGATGTTGGAACATTGCTGCGGGGACTTGCTTCCATTCAGCCACAAGAGCATTAGTGAGGTGGGGCACTGTTGTTGGGCGATTAGGCCTGGCTTGCAGTCGCCTTCCAATTCATCCCAAAGGTGTTCGATGGGGTTGAGATCAGAGCTCTGTGCAGGCCAGTCAAGTTCCTCCACACCAATCTAGACAAACCATTTCAGTATGGACCTCACTTTGTGCACAGGGGCATTGTCATGCTGAAACAGGAAAGGGCCTTCCCCAAACTCTTGCCACAAAGTTGGAAGCACAGAATCGTCTAGAATGTCATGTAAATATTTCCCTTCACTGGAACTAAGGGGACTGAACCATAAAAAACAGCACAGACTACTATTCCTCCTCCACCAAACTTTACAATTGGCACTATGCATTGGGACAGGTAGCGTCTCCTGGCATCCGCCAAACACAGATTTGTGCGTCGGACTGCCAGATGGTGTGACTCATCACTCCAGAGAACGCATTTCCACTGCTCCAGAGTCCAATGGCGGTGAGCTTTACACCACTCTAGCCAACGCTTGGCATTGCGCATGGTGATCTTAGGCTTGTGTGTGGCTGCTCGGCCATGGAAACCAGTTTCATGAAGCTCCTGACAAACAGTTATTGTGCTGACGTTGCTTCCAGAGGCCATTTGGAACTCGGTAGTGAGTGTTGCAACCGAGGACAGACGATTTTTACGCACTACGCGCTTCAGCACTTGGCGGTCCCGTTCTGTGAGCTTGTGTGGCCTACCACTTCACGGCTGAGCCGTTGTTGCTCCTAGACGTTTCCACTTCACAATAACAGCCCTTACAGTTGACCGGGGCAGCTCTAACAGGGCAGAAATTGACTTGTTGGAAAGGTGGCACTTTGGAAGTCACTGAGCTTTTCAGTAAGGCCATTCTACTGCCAATGTTTGTCTATAGAGATTGCATGGCTGTGTGCAAAATTTTATAAACTTGTCAGCAACGGGTGTGGCTGAAATAGCCGAATCCACTAATTTGAAGGGGTGTCCGTATACTTTTGTATGTATAGTGTATGAGCCATAATACCCATAAACCTAGCGGTCAAACAGGGAAATGGTTCCAATCATTTTTCCACCATAAATTTTTCCCATAGGGGATTTTAGAATTTAGAAACACTTAAAATAAGGGCTGTGTTTCATGTAGGCTTACCCTGGTGTGACCTTTTGATAATTATAAGGAACTACAAATGTCATGATGGTCTGGACGACACTGCCGAATTGAGGCAAATGTAAGAATCTCTGGATTAACTATCTAATGTTAGCTAAAAGTAGTAATGAATCAATTGGATACATTTCTTTAAATGGACAATTCTGTGAACTGTCGTGTAAGCTTTAAATTGACACAATACCTGTTAGCAAAGGTGTCAGTTAGAGATGACGTGTAGGAGCTTGCAGGGATTTGTAGTCTTGCATGATGTCTACTTTGATGCTAATTAGCATTTTTGAATCTAAAAGTAAATAAAACCGAATATATTGATTAAAGTCACCTTTTCTGAGAGAGATTTACATTGTTATCAAAACGTCATGCCAGGGTAAGCCTACTGAGAGATAGGGAGAGGAGAGGAGGGAGGATGGGGGGGACGAGGCGAGAGGCAGCCGGGGGATGAGATGAGTACTGGGGGAGAGAGAGAGGAAGAGAGGATGGGATCAGAGGAGGGGGAGGGAAATGTGGCGCACGCAGAGAGAATACTAGTTAGAGAGGCGGGAGATGGGGGCGTGGACGGAAGAGACGATGGAGAATGGAGGGGGGCGACTGTAGTGAGGTTGTGTGAGCTATTGCTTGGTTGTAATTTCTGAAACTACAGAAGAAGGCGAGGAAGAGAGTAAGATAGGGGGAGTAGGGTATATGGGCAGAGAGAAGATCATTGGGATGTGTTAAAGAAAATAGCGGGAGATGCGTTGAGACAAGAGATGAGACCTAAAGAAGGTAACGTTTTGTGTGTGTCAGACTAGAGCAAGTAGTTTGAGTGTGCATTGGGGTGCTGTTGGGGGCTTAAGGTGTTAGGATAGAGAAGAGGCGGGTGAGCGCTTTGGCAACGCCAGGGTTGTGGGTTCATTGCGCACGGGGGGACCAGGATGAATATGTATGAACTTTTCCAATTTGTAAGTCGGCTTCTGGAAAAAGGCGTCTGCTAATGACGTAAATGTGATGTTTAATTATTATGGTGATATACTATCATTATATACGCCTTCCAACTCAGAGATATGCGGGGTTTTAAAGAGCACTGGTAGAGAGTGTAGAGAGGGAGAGGCAGAGAGATTTTGAAGGTTACGTTTTAGAGCATTATTCCGTGGTGCTGCGCCCGATGGTGGCTCCGGTTTAAGGCGTGGGGCGGGTTGGGGTGGAGAGAGCGAGAGGGAGAGGGAGAATGGGGGAGAAGAAATAGGGAAAGGGAGATGGATGGGAGAGAGAGAGAAGGAGGGAGAGGGGGGTGGTGAGAGAAGGGATAGGGAGATGGAGAGGGAGATGGGGAGAGAGAGAGAAATAGGGAGATGGGGGGTGGTGAGAGAAAGGGAGAGGGAGATGAGAGGGAGATTGGAAGAGAGAGAGAAATAGGGAGATGGGGGAGAGAGAGATGGAAGAGAGAGAGGGGGAGATGGGAGAGAGAGAAATAGGGAGATGGGAGAGAGAGAGTGAGGGAGATGAGAGGGAAATAGGGAGATGGGGAGAGAGAGAGGGGGAGATGGAGAGAGAGAGGGGAAAATGGGGGAGAGAAATAGTGAGGGGAGATGGAGAGAGGAGGGGGGGTGAGAGAAAGGGAGAGGGAGATGAGAGGGAGATTGGAAGAGAGCGAGAAATAGGGAGATTGGAAGAGAGAGAGAAATAGGGAGATGGGAGAGAGAAGAGATGGAGAGAGAGAGGGGGAGATGGGGAGGAGAGAGAAATAGGGAGATGGGGAGAGAGAGAGTGAGGGAGATGAGAGGGAAATAGGGAGAGTTGGGGGAGGAGAGAGGGGGAGAGTGGAGAGAGAGAGAGGGGGAAATGGGGGAGAGAGAAATAGTGAGAGGGAGGGATGGAGAGAGATGGGGGGTGGTGGAGAGGAAAGGGAGAGGGAGATGAGAGAGGGAGATTGGAAGAGAGCGAGAAATAGGGAGATGGGGGAGAGGAGAGTATGGAGAGAGAGAGGGGGAGATGGGGAAGAGAGAGAATAGGGAGATGGGAGAGAGAGAGAGTGAGGAGAGTGAGAGGGAAATAGGGGAGGTGGGGGAGAGAGAGAGGGGGAGATGGAGAGAGAGAAGGGGGATGGGGGAGAGGAAGAAATAGTGGAGAGGGGAGATGGACGAGAGATGGGGGAGAGAGAGAGAAAAGAGGGAGATGGGGGTTGGTGAGAGAAGGGAGAGGTAGATGAGAGAGAAATAGGGAGAAGGGAGATGGGGAGAGGAAGAGAATAGGAGAGATGGGGTAGAGAGAGACTGGAGAGAGAGAGGGGGAGATGGGGAGAGAGAAGAAGGATAAGGGAGATGGAGAGAGAGAAGTGAGAGTACGGCGGCGTGGGGGAGAGAGAAATAGGGAGAGGGAGATGGGGGAGATGAGGGGGAGATGGGGGAGAGAGAGAAATAGGGAGAGGGAGAGCGAGATGAAGAGAGAAGAGGGGGGAAATATCTCCCTCTCCCCTTATTCTCACACCGTCATGGAAACATCACACACATCATGGCCTATTCTTCATTATTAACAGCTGCAGAGGACTTTTAGGCCGTGACCCCGATGGCAACGTATTTCTTATAATATAGTGCTCAACTTTTGACCCGAGCCCCATGGGTCAAAAGTAGTGCACTAAATAGGGAAAAAGGTACCATTTGGTACATATCCTTAGTGAAATAAAGTAACTAAGTGAGGAAGGAACTGCTGAGACGGGAGAAGAGACAGTAAGAACATTTGCCCACTGACATGAAACATGAGCCACCTGTCCTTAACCTAATAGGAATTAGATTCCATTCCCGAGCACATGAAATATTGAACACTGGGCTCTGTGTGCCCGATAAGAACAATGTTGCATCTTAAATAGCACCCTTTCCCTAGATCGTGTGCTACTTTTGACCAGAGCCTATGGGGCCCTGTTCAAAAGTAGTGCACTATGTAGGGAATAGGGTGCTCTTTGGGACGCGGTTCCAAGTGAAAGTATTTATAGAGGAGTCGGAGCAGGCAGCTCATTTCCTGCACCCTGATGAATCAGTTTAAAGTTAGCTTCACTAATGAGTTAGGACTTCTGACTCCTTCTGTGGTTCAGAGCAGGACTWCCTCATTAAGACCACAGATCTTCATTATTTTCTTGTAGTCTCTCTCAGCGTAGTATTTGGATAGTTATCGACGGCTTCCTCCCAAATGGCATCCTATTCCCTTTATAGGAACAGGGTGGCATTTGAAGACACCATTCGGTTGGATTAAAACAGCGATGATGAAGGCAAAAATACATACAAAAAAGAAGAGAGATTCTGCATGGCAGTTTAAGATCTTTGTGTCATCTCCCTTGTGGTATTCCAGTAGGGTATATAAAGAATTTATAGGGGAAGTATACTTGGCTAGCTTCAGCATGCTTTTTAAGGATGATTCTTTAAGTCAGTGTAGATGGATACTCTTAAGGATGATTCTTTAAGTCAGTGTAGATGGATACTTTGTACTCTTAAGGATGATTTGATAAGTCAGTGTAGATGGATACTCTTAAGGATGATTTGTTAAGTCAGTGTAGATGGATACTCTTAAGGATGATTTGTTAAGAGTGCAGATGGATACTCTGCACTCTTAAGGATGATTTGTTAAGTCAGTGTAGATGGATACTCTTAAGGATGATTTGTTAAGTCAGTGTAGATCAGGGGTGTCAAACATACGGCCCGCGGGCCGGAACCGGCCCCCAAGGAGGTTCGATCAGGCCCGCAGGATAATTTGAAAGTGGAAAAAATGCATAAAAGACATGGAATTAATATTTTTAATTCGCTGCAATTCATGGATTATCCGCTAAGGGGCGCACTCTTTCCATCAGAGTAGAAGACAAGCCGCATCACTGAGACAGACTGAAAACAGCAGACGGTATCAATGCGCCATCTGCTGCTTGTTACGACGTTGTTAATACCTTGGTCTCTACCTCTCCGCTACACCCTCATTAGCCAAAATGTCGTTATCCAAACGGAGAAAAGTAGATAAGGAGTGTAGAATTTTCAAAGAAAAATGGACCACGTCCTATTTATTTACAGAGATGCACGGAAAACCTTCGTGCTTGGTGTGTTTGCAACAAGTTTCGGTATTGAAGGAATATAATATTCGACGCCACTACGAGACTCATCACAGCGAAAAATATGACGGCTTGCAAGGACAACTGAGAAGAGATAAGATTAACGAATTGCTGGCGGGTCTGAGGAAACAGCAGTCAACTTTCATCCAGAGCCGAGAAGTCAGTGAAGCAGCGGTAAAAGCCAGCTACCTAATTGCTAGCGAAATAGCATTAGCATCGAAGCCGTATTCCGACGGTGACTTTGTTAAACGATGCATGATGAAGGCGGCTGAACTTGTATGTCCCGAGAAGCGACAAGCTTTTGCCAATATTAGCCTGACGAGGAATACTATAGCAGAGAGGATTTCGGAACTATCGGCAGATTTAGACAGTCAATTGAAACAGAGAGTCAAGTCATTTATTGCATTTTCCGTGGCAATTGACGAGAGCACTGACATCACAGACGTGGCCCAACTGGCCATATTTATTCGAGGAGTTGATGAGACATTGACTGTTACTGAAGAGTGCATTACTATATTTTTCAGTACCAATTAAAGTTTTGTGCCTTTGTACAATCAGTGGGATCAGTTGCAATGCATATTTGTGAATGATAAAAGTAAATTGCACATTTGTCTAAGGAAATATGAGGTGTTTCATGAAATGTTTTGTAAAAGGATAGTTCATTAAATTTCAATATTTTCCTAATGTTCTTGTGCTTCTTTACACCAAAACAAAGCAAAGACATGATATTTTGGTTATTTATAGCAGAGTATGGTATAATTTTAATGGTCCGGCCCACTTGACATCTCCCTAGGCCGTATGTGGCCCACGAAGCGAAATGAGTTTGACACCCCTGGTGTAGATGGATACTCTGCACTGCTGTTGTTGAACATGTTCCAGTAGATAGAGTCATAAGGTTTACAGGAAGTCATCATAATTAAACACATGGTGAGATATTCCTGCTGGATTGTACATTATACTGTGAAACATTCATGTAGCCTGGTCCCAGATCTGTTTGTGCTCAACTCCTGTTTGCCTTGACAAGTAGTGGCATGATGTCAGCCTGGTACCCAGGCTAACATCATTGTATTATGAGTTAGAATTTACTGAGCACATATTTTTCTCTCCCTCTCTCACACCGCCTGGACATATGTGCCTTCTCTTCCTCTCACACCGCCTGGTCATATGTGCCCTGCCCGGCCCCCATGGCTGTCGACCTCCTTGGAAACTGTATCTCTGATATGTGGTGAGTGTTACATTTTGACTATTTCTGAGAGGAAAGCTCTGTTTTCTTGTTGTTAGGTCATGCTACGATGCACATCATGTGTGTGTGTTTGATCAGTGTGTGTGCGTTTTGTGTGTGTGTACAGTGTGTGTGTGTGTGTGTGTGTGTCTTACTCAGCTATACAGTTTGGATTTTGTTCCTACACTGAACAAAAATATAAACACAACATGTAAAGTGTTGGTCTCATGTTTCATGAGCTGAAATAAAAGATCCCAGAAATGTTCCATACGTACAAAAAGCTTATTTTTCCGCATATTCTGTGCACAAATTTGTTTACATCCCTGTTAGTGAGCATTTCTCCTTTGCCAAGATAATCCACCTGACAGGTGTGGCATATCAATAAACTGATTAAACAGCATGATCATGACACAGCTGGACCTTGTGCTGGGGACAATAAAAGGCCACTCTAAAATGTGCAGTTTTGTCACACAACACAATGCCACAGATGTCTCATGTTTTGAGGGAGTGTACAATTGGCATGGTGACTGCAGGAAGGTCCACAAGAGCTGTTGCCAGAGAATGTAATGTTCATTTCTCTACCATAAGCCGCCTCCAACCGTGTATGGCGTTGTGTGGGCGAGCAGTTTGCTGATGTCAACGTTGTGAACAGAGTGCCCCATGGTGGTGGTGGTGGGGTCATGGTATGGGGCAGGCATAAGCTACGGACAATGAACACAATTGCATTTTATCGATGGCAATTTGAATGCACACAACTACCTTGAAGAGATCCTTCGGGCCCATTGTAAGGCCTATTTTATTTTTAATGGTATCTGTGACCAACAGATGCATATCTGTATTTCCAGTCATGTGAAATCCATAGATTAGGGCCTAATGACTTTTTTTTCAATTGACTGATTTCCTCATATGAGCTGTAACTCAGTAAAATCACTGAAATTGTTACATGTTCCATTTTATATTTTTGATCAGTATATTAACTTGTACATCCAAAGGGACGTGCATTTTGCTTCCCATTGATTTTATAACATGGCCTGCTGCTCCAGGAAGCAGTGTGGAAACAACAGGGGTATAAAACAGCTCTGAAAACAAGAGTTCATGTCCTGTACCAAACTGCTGAGGTGAGGCTTTCCCTAAAAGCATCAGGGCGTTCTCTGAACATTTTAGCTTGGCTACCTCACATCACAGTCTACCTCACTCAAGGTGTCAGTAGTTGGGACTCAGTAGACCTACAGAATGAGGATTTCAGCCACTGTTGTGTTAAGATCAAAAGTAATTCCTTGTAAGGAATCAGACAACTCTGAGTCATCTTTGGCCTTTTCCATTTGAGACAAAGGCCTCACATTCCCCAACAAAAAATAGCACTCTGATGTGTGTGTCTTGTCTGTTTATTTCCAATGGCCTGAATCCAGGGCCGGACCAGCACATCTGGGGCCCCGAGGCACCTTCCTCCAGGGTAGTCTCGAAAACCCGACCCTAGGCAACAGCAGAGACATGGGTCTGGTTTCAACGACGGACTCTTTTGGTAACTTCGATAAAGGAAAATAAATTGTTCCGAGGTGGGTTCTCTTCAGAAAGGCAACTCTTCCAACAAACGTTCCAGAACATTGCGATTTCTAAAAATTTGCAGGCGAAACATTTGCAGTGGTTTTAGTGAAGGTAGTTGATGCAAACTAGCCACAAAATGCACTCATTAAGAATAACCTCTGTGATCTCCATCTTGCTAGCTGCTGTTTAGTATTTTATTCAAGCGGATAAGGTTGTGACGTATAGATGTCGGATCTTAACTTCATCACTCTTTTGTCACAGAGAATTTTCCTGCTGCATCAGGGAATAGCCTGGTCCCAGATCTATTTGTGTTGTCTTGCCAACTCATGTGGTCATTGTCATGTCAAACATGTATAGCAGTTGGCCAGATGGCAAAAAACAGATCTGGGACCAGGCTAGCAACTCATGTCTGCTGGAGAATATTACAATAACTGTGTGTCTCAGTTGGTAGAGTGACGGCGATTTCCTGGACCACCCATATGCAAAATGAATGCATGCATGACTGTAAGACGCTCTGGATAAAAGTGTCTGCTTAATGGCATACAGTACATTATTATATTATTATGACAGACAGACAGGCTGGGCCCAGACAGTCAGTAGGCTGGGGTTCACTGTCTCACTGCCTTAGCTCTCCTGTCTCCTGCCTCCTGCCTCCTGCCTCCTGTCTCCTGTCTCCTGTCTCCTGTCTCCTGTCTCCTGTCTCCTGTCTCCTGTCTCCTGTCTCCTGCCTCCTGTCTCCTGCCTCCTGTCTCCTGCCTCCTGCCTCCTGCCTCCTGCCTCCTGTCTCCTGTCTCCTGTTCAGAGCTGGAGCAGGACAGCAGCACATCAGGCCCCTCAGAGATGATGTGTCAGATGATGTGTAGCTCAAACAAGGAACATCCTGTGTTCTTTTGACAGTTGGCACAACTGTAAATAGAGTAGCACATACAGCTGCAGAATGTGATTGGACTTTAGTAGAAAATATGCTATATTTAGGAGACGTCTTTTAAGAATGGAACTTAACTTATCAGTAATAGTGATTTAATTGTTGCCTTTAGTGCCTTTAGAGAGACTGACAGAGGGAATTTGAGCAAATGAATATGATTGAGATGAGCTTGTTGTATACAATATGAGGTTGTTGTATACAATATGAGCTTGTCGTATACAATATGAGGTTGTTGTATACAATATGAGCTTGTTGTATACAATATGAGCTTGTTGTATACAATATGAGCTTGTTGTATACAATATGAGCTTGTCGTATACAATATGAGCTTGTCGTATACAATATGAGATTGTCGTATACAATATGAGATTGTCGTATACAATATGAGCTTGTCGTATACAATATGAGCTTGTCGTATACAATATGAGCTTGTCGTATACAATATGAGCTTGTCGTATACAATATGAGCTTGTCGTGTACAATATGAGGTTGCCGTATACAATATGAGGTTGCCGTATACAATATGAGGTTGCTGTTGTTGTTAGTGAAGTGATATGTTTTTAAATGGACTACACTGCAGGATGTAGGTTAGGCTGAATGAAATGAAAGATTAACCAGACACTGAGCTGTTTGCTAGGTCTGGAGTGCAGACTAGGCAGTAGACATATTAGTGCTTTCAGAAAGAGTGAACTGAGAGTGTTAGAAGTGTATGCAACGTTTTCTATAAGTGTGACATTTCAATGGCCTGCAGTGCCTTCGGAAAAGTATTCAGACCCCTTGACCCCCCCCCCCCCCAAAAAAAAATTACTTTACAATCTTGTTCTAAAATTGATAAAATTGTATTTTTTTCCCTCATCAATCCACACACAATACCCCATAATGACAAAGCAAAAACAGATTTACATAAGTATTCAGACCCTTTACTCAGTACTTTGTTGAAGCACCTTTGGCAGCGATTACAGCCTTGAGTCTTCTTGGATATTATGCTACAAGCTTGGCACACCTGTATTTGGGGAGTTTCTCCCATTCTTCTCTGCAGTTCCTCTCATGCTCCTTCAGGTTGGATGTGGAGCGTTGCTGCTTTGCTATTTTCAGGTCTTTCCAGAGATGCTCAATCGGGTTCAAGTTCGGACTCTGGCTGGGCCACTCAAGGACATTCAGAGACTTGTCCCGAAGCCACTCTTGCGTTGTCCTGGCTGTGTGCTATGGGTCGATGACCTGTTGGAAGGTGAACCTTCGCCCCAGTCTGAGGTACTTTGCTCTGTACATCTTTGCCTCGATCCTGACTAGTCTCCCAGTCCCTGCCGCTGAAAAACATCCCCACAGCATAATGCTGCCACCACCATGCTTCACTGTAGGATGGTGCCAGGTATTCAAGCCAAAGCTCAAACTTGGTTCCATCAGACCAGAGAATCTTGTTTCTTATGGTCTGAGAGTCTTTAGGTGCATTTTGGCAAACTCCAAGCGGGCTGTCATGTGCCTTTTAGTGAGGAGTGGCTTGCGTCTGGCCACTCTACCATAAAGGCCTGATTTGTTGGAGTGCTGCAGAGATGGTTGTCCTTCTGGAATATTCTCCCATCTCCACAGAGGAACTTTAGAGCTCTGTCAGAGTGACCATCGGGTTCTTGGTCACCTCCCTGACCAAGGCCCTTCTCCCCCGATTGCTCAGTTTGGCTCTAGGAAGAGTCTTGGTGGTTCCAAACTTCTTCCATTTAAGAATGATGGAGGCCACTGTGTTCCTGGTGACCTTCAATGCTGCAGACATTTTTTATAAGAGTACATGGCCATTTAAGGCCAGACCAGTAGCCCGACCAGTAGGCAGACAAGGAGGAGGTACAGTAGTCAGACCAGTAGGCAGACCAGGAGGAGGTACAGTAGTTAGACCAGTAGTCAGACAAGGAGGAGTACAGTAGTCAGACCAATAGTCAGACCAGGAGGAGGTACAGTAGTCAGACCAGGAGGAGGTACAGTAGTCAGACCAGGAGGAGGTACAGTAGTCAGACCAGTAGTCAGATACCCAGGAGGAGGTAGCAGTAGTCAGACCAGTAGTCAGACCAGGAGGAGGTACAGTAGTTAGACCAGGAGGAGGTACAGTAGTCAGACCAGTAGTCAGACCAGGAGGAGGTACAGTAGTCAGACCAGGAGGAGGTACAGTAGTCAGACCAGGAGGAGGTACAGTAGTCAGACCAGGAGGAGGTACAGTAGTCAGACTAGGAGGAGGTACAGTAGTCAGACCAGGAGGAGGTACAGTAGTCAGACCAGTAGTCAGACAGGAGGAGGTACAGTAGTCAGACCAGTAGTGTGGAGTCCTAGTAGGAAGTGGTGATGTACTGTAAGAGGGCGTTATCTTCTCAGAGCAGACATTTCTGGCTCTGTCACGTGACATCACAGCAGCAGGGGACACCCATAAAAATAGAATCTCCACCAGGTAAAGAAAGAACACTGGCCCTACCAGTGCTCACTGTGCCACTAGAGATCCCGGTGCTGTGGGGACACGCAGGTAAAGACAGAACACTGGCCCTACCAGTGCTCACTGTGCCACTAGAGATCCCGGTGCTGTGGTGACACGCAGGTAAAGACAGAACACTGGCCCTACCAGTGCTCACTGTGCCACTAGAGATCCTGGTTAGGGTCCAGGCTCTGTCGCAGCCGGCCACGACCGGGAGAGTCATGGGGCGGCGCACAATTGGCCCAGCGTCCGGCAGGGATGTCCTTGTCCCATGGCGCTCTAGCGACTCCTGTGGCGGGCCGGGTGCAATGCATGCTGACACGGTTGCCAGGTTTTCGGTGTTTCCACTGACACATTGGAGCGGTTGGCTTCCGGGTTAAGCGGGCATTGTGTCAAGAAGCAGTGCGGATTGGTTGGGTCGTGTTTTGGAGGACGCACGACTCTCGACCTTCGCCTCTCACGAGTCCGTACGGGAGTTGCAGCGATGGGACAAGACTGTAACTACCAATTGGATACCACAAAATAGTTTTTTTTATATAAGGAGACAGAACACTGACTCTCAGCTCTATGAATGGTGCAAAAATGGCTTCAAATTCTCTCTATATTTTACATTCAAAAAGCTTTCAGGAACAGCTATACGATACCTTCAAAATGACAATATATTGTCAGTCAATTTACCAAGTAAAATAAGGTTGACATGTCCATTCATTACTGCATGGGAATATACAGTATGGTAAATGATTCACCCAACAAAGAAAATAAAAAAAACACACAGACATGTAGCACAACATTGAGACAGCAGGAAGCAGCAGAGAGCTAGCCAGGGAAAATGAACAGGTGGTCGCTGGCGTCGATGGGAGAGAGAGAGAGAGAGAGAGAGAGAGAGAGAGAGAGAGAAGAGAGAGAGAGAGAGAGAGAGAGAGAGAGAGAGAGAGAGAGAGAGAGAGAGAGAGAGAGAGAGAGAGAGAGAAGAGAGAGAGAGAGAGAGAGAGAGAGAGAGAGAGAGAGAGAGAGAGAGAGAGAGAGAGAGAGAGAGAGAGAGAGAGAGAGAAGAGAGAGAGAGAAGAGAGAGAGAGAGAGGAGAGAGAGAGAGAGAGAGAGAGAGGAGAGAGAGAGAGAGAGAGAGAGAGAGAGAGAGAGAGAGAGAGAGAGAGAGAGAGAGAGACAGAGAGAGAGAAGAGAGAAGAGAGAGAGAGAGAGAGAGAGAGAGAGAGAGATATGAAATATGAAATATGAAAGTCTTTCCGGCATAATAGTTTTATTTAGCGATGCATTCAGAGGAGGCCCTGAAAATTGTCAAAGACTCCAGCCACCCAAGTCATACACTGTTTCTCTCTGCTACTGCACGACAAGTCTGGAACAAACGGGACCGTGAACAGCTTCTAACCCCCAAGCCATAAAAATCTATCCCTTACCCCTACCTACAGTATACTGCTGCTACTGCCTATTATCTATCCTGTTTTCTAGTCACTTTACCCCTAGCTACAGTATATACTGCTGTTACTGTGTATTATCTATCCTGTTGTCTAGTCACTTTACCCCTACCTACAGTATACTGCTTTTACTGTGTATTATCCTGTTGCCTAGTCACTTTACCCCTACCTATATGTACATATCTACCTCAATTACCTCGTACCCCTGCACATCAACTCAGTACTGGTACCCCGTGTATATAGTCAAGTTATCATTACTCATTGTGTATTTATTCCTCATGTTATAATTTTCTATTATTTTTTCTCTCTACACCTGTTGTTTATGAAGCATGTGACAAATAAAATTAGATTTGGAAAACACACACACACACACACACCCAAACAATTTCTGCGGTCATGCCTATCAGCGTGAGGATACAAAAGAGCAGAAATAAAATGAGGCTAGAGTTTAGAAAGGACATTTATATAAAGTACATCATAATCTGACCTTGTGCATCCTCTTTTATGTTGTTGTTATATTAGGAGGTTATCTTTGGGTATTTTCCAGTCACGCTTGTTTTAAGTGGGGAGTTGGAACATCAGATGAAATAGTAAAACGGTAGGCGCTGCACTGTCTAATCTTCTTACAGAAGAGTGGGAGGGGAGACAGGAGGGGACTGGAGGAGAGGAGAAGAGAGTCAGGAAACGGGAGGAGAGGAGGAGAGGAGGAGAGGAAGAGGAGGAGAGGAAGAGGAGGAGAGAAGAGAGGGGGAGAGGGGAAGAGGAGAGAGGAGGAGAGGAGGAGAGGAGAGAGGGGAAGAGGAGAGAGGAGGAGAGGAAAGGAGGTGAGTCAGAAGAGGAGACAGACTAATTAGTAGAGCCTGAAGGGTTGGACTGATCTCCTCCATCCTCAACACTACTATTAAAACACTGCTGATTAGTACGAGGTTGGGGTACCGTATAGGTGATTGATTGCACACCAGTTCAAAAGTCATTTTGCTTTGTTTTGTGTCACGTCATCACATCCCTGAGTTGTCCGCTCCTTTGTTCATATTCCGGTGTCCATTCTCAGATGGTGTACGATGATGAGACCGTAGTGTTGAAAGAGTGAGGGGAAGTGGAATTCAGATTTATTTAGAAGGTGTGATGCTTGTTAGTGACAGTTCTTCCACCACTTATCACAGGTTTTAAGTAGGCTACTATTCACAGACACAACAGGAAATACAGTGGGTACATGATGCTTATAACAGTAGATACGGCTGTAATATTATTGTTGTACAGGGGTTTATAACCAGCTTGTCAGAATATATACTTTATTGTCCATTTGGTTAGAACCATATTTGTCTTCTGCCTTTCACAACACCCTAAGATGTATACCCTCACACCCTCACATTGGCAGGGTGGGTATTGTATTGTCAGGGTGGTAGGGTGGGTATTGTAT